>NC_086330.1:179066093-179366093 GCF_032445375.1 Bacillus rossius redtenbacheri | reverse complement strand
TCCCTCCTTGGGGGGGCACACTTCGTGATTTTAAAGTTAATGGTGTACACATCATATATATATATATATATATCAGGTTATTATTTACAACGACGACAGACACTTTGACATGCTTTACATTTATACCTTCGAGTTCCGTAGTTATTTTCCCTTACCCCTTCTGCGAAAGCCATGGTATGGAGTTTTCCAGTGAGAACTATGAAACCCTTAATTCCTAGAAACCGTTCATTCCAAAGGACGAAGCTAGGGTAAAGTTCCGTTAGCATTTCCTCCCCATTGTTACCCACACTACCTTGTCCTCTGAAACGAGACAGTATTATAGGTTTCAGGTAGTCTGTTTTTAAAGTGGTTTTGCTCTCGTGTGCGCCAGTCTTCTGCTTTCTTGGCAAACATAAACATGGATAAGTTCGTGACGCGGAAGACACGGAAAACAGAATCTGATTCTCACCTGGTAAGCTTGACTGTTTTATAAGTAGTGACTATTATTTAGGTAATATATTTTATTTAAGTGATTATGTAATATTTTTTTCCAGTAAATAAACAACTTAATACTTTAACAGTAATTATATCAGAATTTAGTTTATTTACGAACTGAAACTTATATACCATTTTCTGGAATTTTTTAGGTCATCTTCATTCTGTAAGGCTAGCTGCTCTGTACGTTACATGTGAATATACAGGAAATAATTTTTTTCCTCGTCAATATGGAATTTAAAATCACTCCCCTTTTATTATCAATCGATAATTTTTACAATTCATGGCCGATAATCACTTTATAACATTTATTATTTGATAACTGCAACACTGCACGAGTAAACAGAAGTAAGAGTGAGAAAGAAGTATTTAAACGTTACACATACGTATTTAAGTTAATAAGGAAGCAAACGCGTCTCTTTAATAACTAATCAAGCGGCATATTTTAACTAAATAATTCACTGCCAAAACACTGATTATACTAAATATAATCCGAGAAATGTATGTAGTTTAATTAGCTGAAGGATAAATTTCATAGTTCTATCTCCGAGATTTTTCATTTGTATCATTAAGTTTTTTTCTTTTTTACCTGGTTGATGGCTTTTTCTAAATAAAATATTCTTTAAGGGTTTTAATATGATTCGATCGTTCATTTGATGTTGATCCGTTTATTAGCTTTGGCGCTTTGGGTTTTTAGGGCGCATCAAAAACGGTAAACAAAGAATTTCACGAACAGCATTTGAATCGCAGTAATTATGTGATGTGGCATAAATAAACCCGACAAAGTGCGAGTCTAACTCGCGCACGAAGGGTTCCGTACCATTATCTATAAAAACGGCAAAAAAAAAAAATCATGTCTGTTGTATGGGAGCCCCACTTAAATATTTATTTTATTCTGTTTTAATATTTCTTGTTATAGCGGCAACAGAAATACATCATTTGTGAAATTTTTTTCTGTTTTTACGTTTGTTGTATGGGAGCCCCCTTAAATATTTGTTTTATTTTCATTTAATCATTTATTTTTAAATTGAAATTAGAATAAACACTTTTGGAAAATGGTAATGTATCGGTGGGGTGTTATATATTTGCATTATATTCACATATATTATTTTTATATATTTTTTTCATGGATATTTTATGTATTTAGGTTAGCAAATTATTCAAACATGTTTGAGAGATCACTGCTTATAGTCATTAATTAATAATTACTAAAACATATGTTGCTCTGCTTTATTGTTAATATCACTTACGTAAAAATAAAGTGTATAACATACGAGCTTATCATCCAGAGAAGACTTGTTTCGGTTGACCTCTAGCGTAAAATTCTTAAACCACAGAATTCACGGGGGCCCCCCCTGGAAATCCTACAGATTTGCGCCCATGATGGTAACCATTCCGGATTGCTCTGGGCACATAAGGATGTATAATTTACGGAATGGTAACCATTCCGATTGGATACTTTTCAGTCGCCCCGCGCGAACGTGTTCCTTCCCTTCTGTAGCTTGCCAGATGTCAGTTTTTGTACAGATTTCGTGCTGAGCGGTCAGTTCACATGCTGGTTCACTGCTTTGTTACTCGATGTCGGATTTTGCTGCAATTCGAACCGAGCTATCACTTAACATTCCGTATAGTCGTGTCGAGATGTGGGTTTCTTATGTTATTTGGAACTGAGAGATCAGTTTGTTACGCAGGTTGGTACTGCGTAACGAGGAAACTCGCCCCTGCGGGCTAGTGGGATACCACCCGCCATACACTGCACGAACCGGCGCGCGAATTTCAATTGATGCGCGTTGGATAGCAGATCCTCGGGTCCACTCGTGCCGAATCGCCTTTGATCGGAGCACGTGGACGTGGTCGGAAGTTTCCGAGCCGCGTTTCCGATTCAGGATGTCCAGAATATTCCTCGCTGTTTTAGTATGGAGCGCAGCGAGTATATAAGCAGGCTGCTAGCACGAGTTCCACAGAGTCTTCTCTCAACCGGCTGCGTGAATAATGCGGTGACCACGACCCGCACCTGCGATCATCGACGCCGAAAGGCTGCCCGCTGAGGTCTTCAAGCTGCGCATGGATGCCGAAAAAGGCGGTAAGAGAGGCCGCAAATTAAACAAGTCAGTTACGGACTTGGTAATAATTCAGTGGTAGCTCAGAAACAATTTGCAAGTTGGCACGGGACTTCGGAAGTAAAAAGTAGGTGTCGGACTTTGCAGTAAAATGACCAAGGGGAACATAGAAAATTCCGCCGAGGGTCATGAAGTGGTTTGCGACTAGGAGCATAACAGAGTTCTGCTCAGCAATACCTTAAAAAAAAATATATATATATATTTTCTCGTTCTATTAATACGGTGAAAATAAAAGGTGTTACTACTTGATTAAAACATTAAGGGCGTAGTGCAGTGGCATTAGCGGGACTACCAGTCGTGGCGTTTAAGACTACCAATGAACATAAACAAGGAGGTAAATTTTTAATGAAAAACTGTTTTAAAATAATTTCAAGCAACAGCATGTTAGGTGATTTGTCTCCAATTTTCTGCACTAGTATAGTGTTCGTTTTATTACCAAATAGTGTGAATTAAGAGCCGGCGAAAATGTGCAAGTATCAGGGAATCAGCACGGCGGCAGAGGTAGAATAAAGACATTCGCTCCGTCGATGTTTCCGGTCCGACTGGGGTGATCAGGTCAAGGATCAACGGAAATAAAAAACACTCGCCGCTATCACTAAAACGACACTGAAGATTTAGCCAATTTTATTTGGGGAGAAGTGTTGAAATTTAAATTGTGTTAGAAATATCTCGTTCCTAAGTCTCTGGTACTGTTAAAACAATGTCTAATTTTGATCTGTAATTGAAGGTTTAAGTATTTTGTATTAAAAAGAATTTGTAATTATAACAAAAAAAAAAGAAAAGGGTCCAGTTAGAATTATTTATTGAGGAATAATTCGTGTAGTTATGAGAAAATGTTTAAAAAGTAGTGAATGGTACGTAATTTTGTATAAGTTTATTTTAGGTGTTTTGTTGGTAATCGCTGGAACATGAATTGTAGCAGTAATGTGTAACAGCCAACATAATAAGAAAATTTATATTAATGTATGAGGATTATATGTGTTTGTATAATGTGTGAATAAATCTCTGTACATGCCGTACTAAATATGTGTTATACATTGCTCTGTGTTTCCTTAAGCTCTTGTTGCCATTCTAATTTCCAACGACTAGGTAACAAGTTAACATGCCGTATCGCTGTTGTGTTACCGAATGTAACGAACTATAAAACAAAAGCATTTATAACCAAAGAGAAAAAATAAATATAATACAGTAAAGCAAAGGCCTATTAGAATTATATTTGAAATTTCCTGCAAGAAGCATTAAATTAACAAGTCACTAATACTCACGCTATATATAAACATGTATACTTACATACATAGATATACATCCACTTTAAAATTTATAATGCTATTGATATTTAAACTACCATATATATTGGAGAAGATAATATTTAAATGTGTTATGCATGAATGTTAAATTATGAATTCTTTAAAAATACTTGAAAACATTTCAAGGAGCAATTTTCTCTTAAAAAATAAAAATGCCTGATTTTAAAAATCATCATTTAAGGAATTTAGAGGAAAAAAAAAACATTTTTAATTCGATTACATCTTTGTTTCATGTATAGAATGTTAGATGTTCATATCTTCTGTATGGGCCTTTTTGTAGATACACATGAGAATTCTGATGCATAGTGTAAGAGAAAACGATTTTTTATTTGTTTGTTAACTTTACAAATTAATACAGGTTAACATAAATTGCATTTAAATTTACATTTTTTCGGTAACTATGATAACTAAAGCTCATTTTGGTTCAAAATTAATATGTCTATTTATTCGTGTGACCATGAACTAATTACGTTGGTACATCATTTTTAGTTAGGTATAGCTTTATAAACATTACTAAAAGTTTGGTAGTATTATTTTTTCGTATTATTTTGAAACAAAATTAACAAATATTGATTCTCATTACTAAAATAATATGCCCAGAAATTGTTTTGATTTCTTAATAACATTGGATTTAAGTAGTTTCAAATGCATAAAACTATCGCTAAGACTGTCAAATTTAACTTGCTCTTTCCCCACAATGCCAGTAAAATAAACGAGCATGCTTAGTCAATGATACCACTGCTTGGTATCAAATAAAAATTTATAGTATTTTATACTTACTGATTAATAGGTTTGTCGGATGTATATTTTAATTGCGTGGTTTAATACTGAAAAATCTTATAAAACACTATTCAAACGTCAGAAAATTACTTACACTTCCTCTTTATATTGGCAGAAAAATGTTTACTGTTAAACTTATCAGTTACATACGAGAGAAGAGTACTTTTTCTCTGGTTGACTAAATTCACTTGAAACCGTATTATGACTACAAAGTGCACTTGTTTTTATGGTCATTATAGCCTTTCATCGTCGGATGAAGATGATGTTTACATTAACCATTAAAACCAATTACTGCTAAAATATACTAATCACTATATACCTACTCTGCTGGTATTGTAACAATATACTGTGAATGATGTTCAAAGTTTGTTCTGTAACAGCAAAACTGTCTTCAGCAATGAATTATGAAATGTAATAAAGTTACGTCTTGTTATAATATCGTTTATTATGTGTAGGTACGTTTTTATGTTATGTAGCTATATTCAGTCATAAACTGAAAGTCCATTTGGATATTTTTTTCGTAACCTAACTAAAACTAAGCGTATTTGTTTGGGAGGCGTCTGGGTTAGGTAAGACTATAAGTGCGTTCTAAAATAATTCCAGTGGTAATTATTTTGCTTTATAAACATATTGTCAACATAAGTTTTAAAACAGCCAAAACAGTTTATGGATAATAAATGGAATGACAGATTTTTTTTTTTTAAATTACTTCAGCAGAGTTCGTTTGTTTCGATGAGCTTAGTCAAACTGAACTAGCTTCTTGACAAGCAACCTAAAATTCATTAAAATAAAGAAAATAGAGTTTGCTTCGGTGACCTGCTGTCGTGATAAAACAGTCTATAACTGTGTTTATTAACGAAACTAGCACTGCTGTGAGTAGAAACATTTTTACAAAACATCCAAAGTATATTTTAAAAGCGCACTTTAGAAAATGTAATAAATAAAAAAATGCCTATGTGTATAAACGTTAAGTCATTTTCTTAAAACCGTATTATAACACTCTGATACGTTTTTGTAATGGTTATCTTAGCCACGCATTTTTATTCTTAAAAATATCAGTTTTAATAACATTATACGATTAAATTTTAAATGATTGACGAATACGCTTTGATGAAATGTGTCTAATACTATATTAGACAAGCTAAGATTATGTGTGTCGAAGATTTCCTCTTCGAGAAATTACTGATTTTGTACTCAGGATTTAAATCGCATGACTTAACTAGTTAAATTTTAATCCACAATTAATTTTAATTAATGTTATATGTGATGTCCATAGAGTGAGACAGAATTATAAGAATATAAAAGTAATAAAATAACAGCGAAAAGCAGCTAAAACGCTGTGAAACAGGCGCGCCGTAGAGCGGAGTGAGGGACCACTCTTGATGACGTCACGCGCTTGAAAGCAGGCCTTGTGTCCAGAGGGTGTTGGCTGGGCCTCGCGGCCTCAATGTTTCCATTACAAATAACCATGCTGACATGCTGTGTCTTTGTTTTTAGAGATAGAGTATCAGCCCCGCTGACTTTTTTTTAAAGAATTCAACTCAGTCAAGGGTGCAGTACAGCTGTTTAAGCGATTTAATTAATAGCCTGAAAACTATGACACTTTGAATATTATAGCACATGATATCACCATCTTGAAATAAAAAATTAAAACTTTTGAAGCCATAGCACTGTTAAAGGTCTTCAAAATCTACAGCTTGGTTTTTGTTTGACGCTATTATCACAAAAATTGTGGAAATCGCGAAATAATTTGTTTTGCGTGTAAATGCCTATCCCGCGGCCGGAGTGAATTTGGTTGAAGCCCGGCCTTACTCGCGGACAATATATCACCCTGGGTTCAGCCTGGCAAACGTTGGGTACTGCAGCTAGTATTATATATAAACCATATGGACATTAATTATATTCTATTTAAACTCCATTTAAAAATAGTTACAGGTAAAGGTGTATGTGGCTGCGTACAGTGAAGTTTGCGTAAGAATTGGCGTGTAGTTAATTTTTAAAAGTTGTAATATGTTCACATTTCCCGTAATAGACGCTTGGGCACGAGTTTTAGGCCCTTGACAACGTTAATTTGACCGCTGGGCGGAAGGATACCAAACAAGATAAATAATATGATAGCACAGTGGTAGAGTCGACTATGCTTAATAACATACCGAAAGTTTGCCTCTGTAGACTTTGTGCGTATCACCGAAAATTTGCAGTTAAGCCCTAGATGACAGCGACTGACAGCAGTTCATTAAAATGCTTTCCATTTACGCACTCTTTGCCGTAGACTCTGAAAATAATCTTAAAGCACTACTACACGCATTTATAATGAATAAAGTTCTAAGTGTTAATATAAAAGGTAAGAAAAAAATTGTTTAATTAAAGAAATAAGTTTTTTTACATCAGTCAAGGAAATAAAAATATTATTCACTTAAAAATAAAGGGTTTTACGAAAATATTTCTTAAACAAATGTTGTTGTATAATTCTTAAGCTTTACAGCGACATATCTCTTAAAGGTCTAGCTTAATTTATTGGATAACTAGAGCCTTCCGAGCGTATCAATGTCGTCTACGCACTGCGACAGAGCCACAGCCGCAAGCGCTGGGGACACTTCCACTCCCACGAAATAGAAGAGTTTTAATCTTTGTAAAATTTGCTCCAAACTGAAATTTGAAACAGTAGTAACATACACGTTTTCCAGCAACATGTGAAATGTTTACCTCCGCAAACCTTGCGCGTAACACCGAAAACATGTAATTAAGTACTAAATAATACTTTATTGGCCATTTAACAATATAGCACTCCTTAAACGTAATTACTATAGTAGACCTTCATAATAGCAAACCCAAACTAACTCAAAACATTAGTCTCTATGATTAAATTTAAAAAACTTTCACTACGTTTGACTAAATATGCTATGTATTCAATAATATTAGGAGAGAGGTGTTATGCAAAAAAATGGCACAAATGGAAATACGCATGAAAAGCCCGATGTGAAAACATTAAATAAAAGTAGTTGCAAAGTTCTTAAGCTTTACATTAGTTTATTTGTTGAGAGTCTGGTACAATTTGTCTGACCGCCGAAGCGATCCGAGCCGCGTAGCGTGTGTACTACTGCGAGGTTGCCGAAGTTGTCTCGGGTCGGGACGAATTTCGCTGTTAAGAAACAAAGGTTTTTAATACATGGAAAATTATCCCAAAGAAGAAACTTTGTACAGTTGTAGAATGACCGTTTCTTAGTAACATGTCAAAAGTTTACCGATGTAACCCCTGTGATTACACCAATAGCGAGCATTTAAGTCCTAAATGATAATTTCCCAAACGATCCACAAAATTGTGTTTCGTAAATAATTTAATAACTCCATAAATACTTTTTTTAAGTAGGCTCTCAGTATACAGCAAACTTGGTTTTTCTTCAAACGCCATACTGCTACGGTAATAGGAATATGAAATCACTACAGACAAGATTTTGTTCCGTTTACTGTGGTGAAACCAGAGCTAACCGAGAAATGACCGAGCGTCCCGGAAAGTTGTGATATTTGATGATATTTGACTATACCTATTGCGCGAGTAGCACACCCGTACGTGACTACAGAGAATGACTAGTTTCCTTAACCGTTAGGATTTCTGGGACGAACACCCTCTCACAGCTAGGGTCATAAAATACGGTCAAACTCTTGTAAAAACATCCACCACCGCTCTTTGCCACTAGCAATCCAACGACGTCAGCTAGGCGCAGCACTCAAATACATTAACTTATAAAAAAAACTAAATATGTAATGCTACCTATACATTTTACAACACAACTCGTGTTTTATTTATTTTCTGAAAAAAAAGTAATACCTATTATTATAGGAATTATGTTATAAAAGTGAAAAAAAAAAAACTCAGAGTACATTTACGATGTATCGTTTTATTAAATTTTTATGTAGTAAACTTATTTTAAAGAAGTAAATATATAATTTTTAATATTTTCGAATACAGGCTACATTAAAATTTTGCATTGTTCTGACCGAAAATAAAACGATCTATCAGAAATTAAAAAAAAAAAATTAGTTGCTACAAAAATAATTTTTAATAATAAAATTGTTGTAACAGAATAAATCCATGCATATATAAAACCAGAGGTCCTCTAGAGTTTTTCATTTACAAGTTCCAAGCAGAAATCGTTTATTGTTAATTTTATTGTATCAAAAAAATTCATATAAGAAAACAATGCATAATCTCAATACATGTAACGTAAATACACTCTATCATATGAATTAGCTATGTTTAAAGTAATCCCTAAGTAAGACCAAGTTGAATGAGTGTCGCAGTACGCAGTGTGTCGCAATGCCGCATCAGTACGGCCGCAGTACACTGCAACGCTTGGGCCGCTTTAATAAGCTAACTAATTACGTTAGACTCTTTATAAATATACTGTCTTAAAGCTAAATGTATAACCAAAAACATTTATTTGGACATTTTTCGCATTGGGCTCTTCAAATTGGTGCATATCGTATTTTTATCTGGGTGGCAAAGATAAAAAAAAGTCATGAATTAATCGCTTAATATCATATCTTTAATATTAACAATTTATACCTTTTACAACATTAATGGCTGTATTAGAGTCTCAAGATTATTTTGGTAATTTTATGGACAGTCTAAATTAAAAACTGTACAAATGGGTAGCATTTTAATGGACAGATGTAAGTCGCTGTCATCTAGGACTTAAATGCAAATTTTCGGTGATACGCACAAGGTATACAGCGGTAAACTTTCGGTATGTTATTTTATTAAGCATAGTCAACTCTACCTACTTGCAGCTGGCTTTTTGTAGAATGATGTACAATAATGATTATTGACAGAACAATATAAGCATTATGTGTTCTTCCGCCTGTATCAGCAGCAGTGTTGCACTGATTGTACAACATTTATTTTACTCTTTAGACTACTAATGGCAGTCTTGAAATTTTCTGCAAATTTGCAGCAAAACCAATTTGATAGTATAATAATTTCAATCAGACTTACTACAAGCATATGAAAGCACACTTGTTATAAGCTTGTTGCAAGCACATCACTACTAGCTTGCTGCATAGCAAGCATCTCATGACATCTAGTGGCAAGCCACTGACAGCTTGGCATGGTAAGTTTGCTGCAAGCTGGTCATGGCAAACCAGCTGCGAGCTTGTCAAGGCAATAAGCCTGCTGCAAGCTTGTCACGGCAAACCAGCTGCAAGCTTGTCAAGGCAAGCCTGCTGCAAGCTTGTCACGGCAAACCATCTGCAAGCTTGTCACGGCAAACCAGCTGCAAGATTTTCATGGCAAACCAGCAGCAAACATGTCATGGCAAACCAGCTGCAAGCTTGTCGCGGCAAGCCTGTTGCAAGCTTGTCATGGCAAACCTAATGCAAGCTTGTCACGGCAAACCAGCTGCAAGCTTGTCATGGCAAATCTAATGCAAGCTTGTCACGGCAGAATTTTTCCTTTTAAAGTAAAGATAAAAAAAGTAAGCGGTGGCATACTGCTAACTTTATTAGAACAAGAAATATTTCGTATTTTGCATTTTCAGCTATTTTTTCTGGCCGCGAGTAGGTTCACTTGCGCCTGTCTTGCGCGCGGGAGCGTGCAGCCGGCTGCCGTGTTGCCATTACTTCGGACCCATCCTCGGCTAACGGAATCTGAGCCCACCTCCTCCGTGCCAGTAAATAATCTGAATGGTGCGGAGTACTGTGTCAACGACGAGAAGAAAGCTAAGAACAGTGCTATCAATTCAGAGATGCATGGATGTGCTGCGAAAAGCGAAAGGTTTGAAGAGAAGGTGAACCCAAATTTTTTATAGTTTTAATTATTTCTTCCATGTACTGTAAAGTGTGTTTGGGCAAAAAATATTTTGTGCCATAATTTGCTTTACAAAAACTTCCAATTTTTTGAATATGAAATGTAATCAAGTGACGCTTTGCAAACTAAACTATCCTGATTCAATAAATGCGTTTATTTTTATGTAAGTATAAGTTAGGCAAAAAATCCTCAGCTTAAAAGTAAGAGTAAACAAACAGTTCTAGGTGGAAAATTAGATTTGGTAAGCATGAAAACAAGTTAATTTTCAACCGACTTAAAAAAAGGAGGTTCTCAATTCGGTTGTATTGTTTTCATTCACGTGAGTATTATACTGTCCAAGCCAAATTGTTAGTTACAATTAGCCAACTTTTAAATTAATTGCTGCTTATAAAAAATATTGTGCCCTACAATTCAATATATATTATTTCAGTTCCTATGTGTAAGTCTTAAAAAATTAACATGGCTACGTTGGGGAATTCAACCCATATTCAGCGGCAAACTTAATTTCTTAACACCATTCGTTACTCCGTCAATAATTTTTACTTAATTCGTCTACCCTGAGAATCTCAGTGCACTAGCTTTGAGATAGCAAAAATTTGGAGATAGTTTCTCTCTTTCCCCCCCCCCCCCCCCCCCCCCCCTCCTTTTTTGTTGGAGTTCAAGACAATGTGAACCAAAAGTGGAAACTTGAAACTTGCACCTTAGATAGGTTAAATATATTTTACATATTTTGGAACAACTTAGATCCGCTGTGCGAAAAGTTTCATAATAGATTTCATACTTGCATGCTAAGGTTTACATTAAATAAAAGGCTCAGTAGATTAAGCAGCCGGTAGGTACATATACCATTGTATTATTACATAACATTTTAAGTTGTTCTGTTCTTCGGAGGAGAAAGAATAATTGTAAATTTTTAGACGACTTTCTGAATGTAACTTAAAGATAAATCCATTTATCAGTCATTATTTTGTTTTTACTTAGGAAGCTACATTGAATGAATCCACATAGCAATGAGACAACAGTTTGAAAATCTTATTAGTTGCCTAAAAATGAGTATTTTATTTAATTTTAGTATACCAATATTAGTCACAAAAAAATGGAAAATGTATTGGGGTGTGCGGATATTCGTAAACACGAATAGTTGCGCAGTTATTTATGAACTATTCACATTCGGAAGTCGAATATCAAAGATTAAAATTGCTATTATTTACAGGCACATCTGTAGTTGCTGGTTGTTACTTAGGTGAGGCCAAACTTCTCTTTTTTTCATAAGATATTATAGTCGTCATTGCTTATTTGCCGATATACAGTAGACTCTTAATCATACGACACTTAACGATTCTAGGTAAAAGCATCATTAATGTCATTTGGACTAGTTTTGACCATCGCCGATCTAACCTAATAAAAACATTTTTTTACCTTCAATCCGTATTCAACCTTCTCTAGCACGAAAATAATACACTGTTATATCTTACTATTTATTTCCCTTAATAGATGGCTGTCTTATGAAAAAACACTGATAACCTACAAGTACATGTAGGACCTGAATTGATACCAAAACAAGCCGTGACACGTGACTGTTCGTCTGGCAGCTAGCATCTACGGGAACAATATCAGCATTCAAATAATGCAGGGTATATTTCACGCAATGTTACCTCACACACTGTGTGTATGGCAGTCCTCACCGCCGCTATGTGCCCAGTCGTATTGTGACGCTCCGCAAAAAGGTTGCTTTTTTCGTTATGATAATAATACGTGGAAGTAAAAATGGCAGTTACAGTTATAGACTCTGGTTTCTACCTACTGATTACTTTTTGGTAACCAATGAACGTTTTAAGATAAACACGTTTTAAATAGATAAACTAAACAAATTTACATACAAACACATTTATAAATATACGCGTTACAAGATGATAACACCATCTCTTAGCACTCGCCACCCACGACCATGCTACCACATTCGTGAAATGTCAGCCTTCACTTGACACTCCTGGAAAGAGATCTACATAACTATCAGGAGATTGCCGCTACTTTCGGGCAGCTGGAGGAATGTCTGCCTCAAGTGGTGTGGGTATGTACGTGTGAGGACGCCCAGTGACAACACGAAACGAAGCGCTGAATCTCAACAGTGGGCCGTCGACCTTGGGTAGCTAACACAAGCTGGCTGGTAGTATAGTTCTCTTGAAGAGGATCTCAACACGCGGCACCCATAAGTGCAACAAGTTATTTTCCAGCCTACTTCCTTCAAATTTTACAAATTCTCAACTCTCCCCCCCCCCCCCCCCCAACCGCCGTTATTCATTGCGGGCATGGAATTTGGATTTTAATTTTAATTTTAAAAAGTACAACACTGCACTTTTTAATATTTATATCTGAGAAATGTGCATATTTATGATGTTTATATTGCTTCAATAGGTTAATAAACATGGTACAATTTTCACTTTGTCTGCAAAAGTTAATATAGTATTACTATTTTCACTATATGTGTTCTGTATTGTTATGTATCTATCTAAGTGAAAATGTAAGATAATTTTTCGACCTTGAAATTATTCGCAATAAATTTAAAAACATTCCTGTTCGATTCAAAATTTTCGACCACCAAAATACACTATTCACACAACCCTATAATGTGATAAGATTTGTGTAGTGAAATATGTGTACATGTGATTTGCATAAGTTTTCTTAACTCTACTACTACGATGGTTTTTTTTTAATTTAGTTTCGGCAAAGACAACTTTCCAAGAAAATGATAGAGAATGGAAAAAAAAATAGCTATTGCCATAGGGAACGTAGAAAATTATACACCACATATTAGTGTCGTAGGGGACGGCGGCTGAAATAAGAGGACTGACTGACATAGTTTCAATTTTAGTGGAGTGGTGAGTTATCTTCCTGTTTACACCAATGCTTACTCTATAGTCTGTTGTTCATAAAATAAAATATTTCAGTACTTATAACATCCAGTCAAAATGTGCATATTAACTTTTTTTTCTTTTGAAGTATTGCATTATCAGAGCCGAAACAAACCAATTCTTGTAGCTGGGAGTGAAAAGGAAGTATTGCTTCGCATGCGAATTTGCAAGACTCAAAGACAAAAAGGTGAATGAACATCTTTTCTTTAAAAAATATAGTGGTCCAAGCACTGTAATGGAACAAACTATAATAGTAGAAGGGTTCTGCGGGAGTGTTGAGCAGCACTTGTTAAAATACTTACTTTGGTGACGGAGATTCAGTGTTTACTCTAGAATAAAGCAGCGAGTTCGTTACGGAAGGGAAGTCATAAAAATTGAGTGTGCAAACCACATTGTAAAAAAACCACTTTCACAAATTTTCCAGAAATATGTCATTTGCACCATCTGCGCGTCGTTTGCTTGAATCAAGAATAGTAAGATTAAAATCCGGCGCGGCGCTAGAAAAGCAATCGAAATTGCTGGAACAACTCTTGTTGGTACATCTATCGTTCGATTAAAACTTGACATAAAAAATGGTCCTCATTATGTATTCGGTTGTCACGAAAACTGCCGTGTATAATACTGAAAAAGAAAAAAATACCAATGAAAATTTTGTGACATTTGTGAAAGAGTCGGGGATTATGGAAGCTATTGAAAAGGCTCTTGATCCTATGGTAATGAAATCTGATAGACTCGTACTTAACAAAACTAAAAATCAGGTTGAGCGATATATGAGTATGTTAGCTAAGTTTTCAGATGGAAAACGGGTAAACTTTGCTAAAAGAGGCTCTTATCACGCTCGTTGTATGGGAGCTGGACTGGCCCATGTCAGAGGTCCTAGGTGGCACTTCATCCCATGGAAAAACAAATTTGGTCGAAGCCCAGGAAAATACTTCCAAACAGTTTTAAAAATTAGCTGTCTCCAGTATGAAGATGGCCCTCCAAATAAAAATAGACGACCAAACAACACTCCTGGTCCTGAAAACATAGTATGGTCCAAGTGCTGAAGACATTTTGTGTCCTGAAGACGTGTTGGGTCCTGAAGAACTTGATACAAAGATGAAGTTTATCCTCGAAAACCTGAATCGGGATGCAACAACATTAAAAAATATTCATGAGTTGGAAAGAAGGAAGTACTGTTGGTCAACACGAGAACACTAAATGGAGGGATGCTTCTATGAACAGACTTACAGCATATAGTTTCGGTTTTGTGGTAAAAAGAACACATACATCCTGTCACTGTCTAGTAAAATAAATTTTGTATCACAGGGAGATAAATTCCAAAGCCGTTCAGTTTGGACGAGTTAACGAAAATGTGGCTAAGAATATGTATTACAAACTAAAAAATGTCGAAGTCGAAGATTGTAGCTTTTTTTTTGTACACCCAAGCTTTTCATTTCTCGGAATATCTCCAGATGTACTAGTGGCAGACGATGGTTTGCTGGAAGTTAAATGCTTATTTTCAGCTGGGGACGATAAATTAAAGGACTATATTTAAAAAAAAAAAAAAAAAAAGTTTATCGAAGAAAAACTTGGAGATTTGCGTCTAAAGAAAACCCACAATTTTTTTTTTTTTTACCAGATTCAAGGTCAACTTGGCGTCTGCAGTAGAAATTATTACGACTTTGTAGTTCATACGAAAAATGATTTCCATGTTGAAAGAATTTTGTTCGACAAAGAAATTTGGGAAAAACTCATGCTGTCAAAGCTACAACAGTTTTTTTGCGGAGTGCTTACTTCCAGAGATAGCAGATCCATTAAATACCCGAAGACTAAATGCGCGAGAGCCTGAAGAAGCTCAAAAATCACTAAAGAAAAACATAAAACAGATTACTTCAGTTTTGGTTTCCTAAATGTTATGCATGTTTTCTTCTGTTTTTGACATAGTCCTAATATAACAGTGTATATAGGTAATATTATAATAATATTTTGATTGTAAAAGCAATACGATTTTTTTTTTTAGAATTTGGGTTATCAAACACATATTTTATGTTTATTTGTAGATTAAATTCGAACTTATTATAAATTTATATAGACACCTCTTTTACTAAAGTAATATTATGTGTATCGTAGCAGTGAAAGTGCTTGAAAGACTATAATTTCTCTGTTTAAAAACGTATGTCAACATTTTCCTTTCAATCTTTAATGTTATGCTAAATTATATGTAATTAATATATTTATTTAAATAGTACACATATTGTATAAATTTTTTAATGGTGTCTTTCAACGGTATCATTAATGTACATACATAAAAACTATCTTTGTGAACTCTGTAAAATTACACAAAAAAACTCTGGCCAGAGTAGCATTGTTTAATACAGCATTAAATTTTGTATAGTGTTTGTTCCTGTACATTTCAGGAAGTATTTAAGACATTACTTTATTAAAGTATTTAGTACAATTTCTTATCGAGTGAAAGGTTTTTTCATCGATTAGAGTTATAAGACTGGGAATTATTTTTTTATTGTTTTCGGTTTATGCTCGAAATTAGACCACAAAATCATACCCGGGCCGAGATTATACATCAGAATCTCTCGCTATAAGCCACTCTTCAAATAGTAACTAAATCCCAAATAAATAAATTGTTTCAGCGAAGAAATTGTAGTTGACAACTGTTTAATTGAAAAGGTATGTAAAATAGCACGCGCACAGCATTTGAAGGCCGTGGATCCCGGCGGAGCTGGTGTCTGGCCGCGAGGAAACATATCGGGTGGCAGGGAGGCAGATAACCAAGGCACTGAGACAGCGGCCAGCGCGCGACTGACGACTTGGCAACCCCGCGCGTGGAGTAAGCCTCGCCGCAGCCGAGCGCTGCATATTCGCGACACCCGCGCGCTCTACCGGATAACGACTTACAGGACTGGCTCTTGTATCCCGTTAATGCAAACAAAGCTCCAACTGCGAAAAATGTATTAACTCTAACGATTTCAATTCTCATTTCTTAATAAATTTCATTCCTGTGGCACCTGACATCCAAAATAAGGCAACAAAAGTCATGTTCATAATTCAGAAAGTCAGTTGTAAAAAACATAATGATACGGTTCTTTTTAAGGCCCGTTCTACAATGGCACGGCAACGGAGACGGATCACGTAAACGGAGACGGATCTCACGGAACAGAGTTTCCACAATGGCACGCAGATGGAGACGGACCCGCACGGATTAGCTCGCCATGCTTTCTTCCGTTTACGTTGCTCCGTGCGACCAATAGACGCCGAGTATTTGGATGTGGTGGTAGCCATGTTTGTTTATGTTCTAAATACGTTAACATTTGTTTGAAAAACTAACATTTTTAGTGTTCTTTATTAATTTGTCGTTAATTTTATGTATTTGCAAATTCTGCCCGTACTTAGATTTAAAAAAAAAAAAAAAAAAATATTTTTTTATTATTATTTATTAATCTTGAAATACACTCTCAGGCCCGTTCAATGGCACGGAAACGGAGACACCGAAAACGTAAACGGAGAAGGATATCCCTGACATTTCATTGTCGCATCTGCTGCTTCCACAATGCACGGAAACGTTACAAATTGCAACCAATGAAAGTGCATTTCAAAATTAAAAAAATATGAATTTAACTAAAAAAAAAATTATATATGTTTTAAAATATAAGTACGGGTACAGGGACTATTTTAGATTTTTGTATACAACAATTACAGAACCATGATTTAAATAAAGTACAGTCAATATTTAAGCCCAATTTCTTTGCTGTATGTGTACTTTTTGGATTTAATAATAGTTTAAATTTATATCCAGAATTGCTGATGTATAATTATATTTTAATATTATCATGTATAGCAGGTTTTCTTAACATTAACTGTCAATTTATTATTTATGAACCAATTATTATTTCATCTATAGGTATGTGACTTTTTTTGTATTTAAATTACGTGGAAATAAACCTGATACTAAGTTTCTGTTAATGGCATTTGTAATCCTATTATGAAAACGTTGATTTTGATGTTCTCTGCGACCCTTGCGAAACTCCGTGGATAGTATTTCAACTTCAGTCAAACTCATAGCTTTTAGCTTCCCTGACAGGTGGCAGCATTGCTCAAAAAGGATAAGCCTGCAATCTACCGTCATTTTATATGAACTAGTTTTAAAATATCAGATTCGATAGAATTCCGGATCGGTATGGTTCTGGCGTACAGGTTAGTAACTGGAATTTCACCTAAAATATTTCGACACTTTTCCGTGTGCTATTTGTAGATGCTAACAACAAACAGAATAGTCACTACGCCGTTTCGACACAATTCCGTCATTCCTACGATTGTGCGGAATATACACTATTCCGTGTCGGTACAAATCCGGGCCACCTTTCAGAATTTATTTCGTAGACGGAATAGTGTTCGATGGAAATCCGTTCTTTTACTAAGGGAATCCGGAATAGTCACTACGCCGGGTCGAAACAATTCAGTCGCCCCTCCAATTGGTAAACCATTTCGGACAGCCGAAGATTCACCCCCTCAGATCGACATGCCCTTCGGGCTGGGTCGGTAATGATCGGGTTTTTTTTAATTTTTTTTTATCTGTACGTTCAAAACAAACATTACATTATTGATCAAAGAATTGTAGACTAATGTTATTTTATATTTTTTAAGAGTAAAACACATGTACACTAATATTGCCTTGTTACTAATTATGAGATTTTCAGGTAAGTTATTGAGCTATTTCTGTTTGATTTGTTAGGAGATTAGTTTTGTCCGTTTACAAGTTATCATTGCTTGTGTTATTCTTGGCAAGTAATCATTTCTTATACAATTTTTTGTACACTATAGGCTTAATTTTTAAAATTTTAGGTAGCGTGTGGAGATATCATCATATGTTCATGAGCGCACAACGTATAAAATCATAAGAAATGTTTTCTGGTGGTGTGTAGCAGTTAACCGCATTTAAGTAAAAATATTTTGAAATAATTGTTACCAGAGCTGAATTACATTCAGGTGAGTGCACTCAATATAATTTGGGGTATTGCAGGAAAAATATACGTACATTGATTCTAAGTACAGTGGAATTTACATTTGGTTAGCTTACGATAGCGCCAATTAAAAATTCTGTAAATCAATTGAACGGTTGGATGTTACTAACCTAATTTAACCAACCAATATACATTTTACAGTGATTTTTTAGGTTATTATCTCACGTTGCTGCGTTTTGTATGCAAAATAAACTTTGGACTCTTATTATTTTTTATCTCTAAATAATTATGTACCTGTATTTACTCTGAAAAAAGTTTTTCTAAATTCAGACTGGTTTTTGAGAAATCACTGTTTATAGGTTACATTACATTACCTGTGCAGTAAAGGGCCTGTCACCATGTTGTTCTTTAATTGAGTTGCAGATCTTGTTGTTTTTCATACACAAATTGTCTATTTTTTATTTGGATATTGCAATGCAGTAACGTAAATTATAACATTAAAAAAGTTATGTGACTCCTTATTGTGCATTCCAAACCCAAGGCATCAGTCCTTGAGAGCGATATTTTTTAGCAGTTTATAGGTGCAAAATTCTGATTTTTTACGTGAGACAACACATAACCTGACATATAAAATAAATTTTCATTTTGTAACAAATGATTCCTTTTATACGTCAGGTTACGTGCTATTGCAGGTAACTAATTTGCGCTTTGTGCCTCCATACTGATATAAAAAAATCCCCGTCAAGGTTGGCGTTTTGATTTGGATACACATTAGGGACTCGTAACTTTTTTAAAACTATTATTTATGTTTCATTGGGTTATAATATTCAAATAAAAAATATATACATTCTTATATATATGGAAAACCACAGAATCTGCAATGCAATTAGAGGAAAAAATGGTGTCAGCTGCTTCACTGCATAGGCTATCTAGTGTGACCTACAAAATGTGATTTCTTGAAAACCAGTAGGAATTAATAAAAGCTGTTTACAGTTTTAATAGAGGAAGGTTTTTAGTGTCTGAAAAAGTATTTTTAGAATTTTATAATTTAATTTATGGATAAGCAGCAACAAAAGAAAATTACTTTTATTTTTAAATTTAGCTAACCAACCATTCACATGATTTTCCAAATTTTGTATTGTTTATACTTACCTGCTTGAACATTAAACTACTGTTAAACCATTTATTTAATTTTTTTAAAATATCTTTGGGAATTAGTGCAGTGTAATCGAAGACGTTTACTGTATTGATGATTGATTTACTTTATTGATGCGCAACAAAGTTGTATAATTGTTGGATTGGTTAAGCAAATTCAAGCATCAAGGGTACTGATCAATGGTTTTTAACATTATATTTACTTAATGAGTCCATTGGTAAAACGTTAAAACACTGGAATGGCTAAATTTCCATTGACTGCTTATGTTTTTTCCTCATGCTCACTTGAAAACAATTACAGGGCTTTACTGTAGTTCACAGTTGCAATACTTGGTTAGGTTAGTTACATAAGTGCTGTTAAATCACGAAAATGGTTAGGGAAAGGTAACTTCTTCATAACTACTGTAAAAATGGTGTAAGCAATTCTTTAGGTAAGTAGTACTAAGAATTACTATTTATCAAATTTTGTTTGTGCGTAAAAGTTGTTACTCTAGGAAATTTCTCAATCCATCTTTGTAGGAATATAAACTAATATTATTAGAAACAAAAAATACAATGTGTGGTATGTTTTAATTTTCTAACTCCCTCTGAACTCTGCAGTTATGCGGTTATCGACAATAATTGTAAATCATTGCAATATACATCTGACACATTTTGTAGTGATTTCACAACTGTACTATGAAGTAATGCCATCGACTACTGCAAAATAACATGCTGACATCTATTCACGTGTATGCATTTTGTTGATACGACTAAAATATGAGCATATAGGATACATCATATAGAATCTTACAAATTTTGGTAACCTACCTACTAATACTCTCCCCGAAGACTTTGATTAGATACTTTAAAAAAAAAAGAACTGCTTATGTGACATGCATTACATGAAATGAATTCAACTTGTAAACATTTTGCTTGAATCAAAGCCTAGATTTACTTAAGCTGATAACAAGCAAATAAGTACATCACTCGAGGCCCTGAGAAACATACTTCTAAAATTGTGTAGTTACTTGGATTGTTAAATACCTAGTTTTTCTGCAATAATGGGCACAAGAGCTTAATTTTACAACTCAATGTTGCTGAAGCATCAAATAGAATTATGTTTTGCATATAATTTTTTTTCACATAAATGAGTTTTTTGTCAAAAAGTATTTGGAAAAAAAATATCTGTTTGAAAGGACAAAGAAAAATGTTAATTGTAGTACAGAAATGAGAATTTACCATAAGTATTTGTGAATGTATCAAAATTCTAACTAAAATGGTTTTGAAAGTAATTTATCATTCTGGTACGCATAACTTTTTTCTTTGATACATTTATTTATCAGTTTCATTTCTCTTTAGTACAATATAAATCATTTAACTTTGATTTCTTTTTTGTTTCAGGCTTGTGGAGAACAGCTTTTTTTTATCTACTCTTTGGCTGGCCAATGTAAATAAGCAATGATTTCATGAATGCAGCGAGAGAGTTTATTTGATGTATTTTAAAATCACTGATAATATTTATTGGTGTATTTTAAAATCGCTGATAATATTTGTTTTGTGGCTGGAAGATGGTAACCATGGTGACTTGTGAATTTTTATGAAGGATTAATAAAAAGCAGTAAAAATTATTAATGGTTGTCACAAGGAATTTTTTTTTCAATAATCAATCAATCATCTACACTCTACAGTAACAATTTTCCTTAACTCAAATAATATTTCAATACATATCTTATAAAGTATTAATATATGTACAATACAGACCAATTTTGAGCTATTCTGATATCAGTATATTAGTTATTATGAACATATACTATCAGAACTACCATTTGCATATAGTGCACATACATACATAACACTAGCCAACAACCATAAAAAAAACACCACTATATACACTTACATAAAAAAACAAATCATAGACAAGTACAGATTATTCACTATTATATTCTAGAGCCAATTCCAATAAGTGTGAGGGCGTACCGGTGTTACGATTTGAATTATTGGTGTAAATAATGGGCACCACCACGTGAGTGGGCACGTGGACCCGGCTAGATGCTCTTACTCAGGGCGTTACGTGGCCCGTGTGCGGTGAGATATTAGCCCTCCTGATACCTAATTCAGCACCTGTCCCTACCCGAGCCCGCTCTCAGCGTCGGGCACGCTTATACTTAACCGTAGTGGGCTCTTAGGGGGTCCCACACGCAGCTGACTGGGTTAAGGACCCACAGGGCCCCCTACGAACACAAAGACACGTGATTCAATTAAGTTGGTTTTATTTACTTACACGTTACACACCCTCATACAATCCTTCCGTGATACTGTTAAAAAAAACGCCCGAGGCACGAATCGGTTTAGTTGAGGAGGCAGACCACACACGTGGTTGCCTCAAGCCTTTACTTAGAACACAAGTGGTTAAAAACTCCGGAGAGTATATAAATCACTAATTAAACAGCCCCACCGACCGAGAGAGGCCCCGAGGATGAAGAGAAAACTATTTGAATAAATCAACTGAACTGAACTACTTATCGGTGAGACAACGGTGATGTCCTCGGGGTGTCTGCAGAGACGTCCGCTCTCGGCCGGCAGAAGAAGGAGACTGGGGTGAGACAAGGGCTTGCGGCAGGAAACATGGCACTCTTTATAAAATTACCAGATACACATCCATGACCAGACCGTCTGTAATAATTACTTATGTGATAAAATATAGTTTGAATAAAGTTATGTGTTGGTTCCGTCGTTGCCCGCTAGGGACCGTTCGTGGCCGTGCTTGCACGTACTTTATTACAATAATATAACATATTAATAAAACAAAAGGCACTGACTTACTGAATCGTCATGACACTATTTTAGGGGCGAAAAGAAAAGGTTACAATAATATTAATTATAAATAGGGGTGCGGCGCACTGCAGCTAAGCGCCCTCTTGCCGGGCTACCAACACACACACGCACTCGCTGGCGGGAGGTTTGAATATGAACAGAGGATGGAGGTGTTTGGGCGGTGGCATTTCGGATTCGAAAGGGGGCCGCAGGCCCGGACGACGTCAAGTGTATTATCAACAAAAGAAAATAATTTTTTTTAAATAAAAATATTTCGATATGAAGGAAAATCTGTATTCTGAAGTTCTTGTATATGTTTCGTATCAATCAATGTAAATTAATCAATCTTTGATAATAAAAAAATCCCAAAATAGATTAATAAATAAAAAAAATTATTGCCAACCAGCTCTGGGTTTTGCATGAGGGTTCAACTTCTCTGACTTCTGAGATTACAGACAAGATTTTAATTAATAATACTATTGGCTTCATTACTAGATTATCTTTCAACCTATAATTTATTATTTGAATCCGTTCATTGAACTCAAATATTTGCAGCAATTTGTTTAAATGTTCATGAACTTGGATTATTTAACATACAAATGTAGGTAGGCTTACTAGACCTTTAATGCTAGAAGATTGTAATCACATGGCCTAATTTCACATTTACAACTAAGTCTTGGAGCTGATTTACATTAAT
This sequence comes from Bacillus rossius redtenbacheri, assembly GCF_032445375.1. NCBI lineage: Eukaryota > Metazoa > Arthropoda > Insecta > Phasmatodea > Bacillidae > Bacillus > Bacillus rossius. The sequence goes on along the minus strand of NC_086330.1, from coordinate 179,343,088 downwards.
ATTTGTGCTAGACTGTAATTCTTAAAATTTTATTTTCTGCAATGTTCCAAAGAGCATTGCTCTATTTTGGAACAAAACAATTTAATCTGGCAGTTTGTTACAACACTATTATTCATAAAACAATGCACATTAGCCTGTTAAATAAAAATTATATCTAACATAACAACTACAAACTGCACATTTGCACTTAAAATATTCATCAAACTGTTAGGGAAAGAGATTAAACATAACATTTAACTCTTAAATCGTCATACTTCATTTTAGTTATCACACTTACCTATGCTTGTATGTGAACGGGATCTTGTATTAGAGAAGAGTCTAGCGACAGCAACTACCTTCCTGCAACTGCCGCACCGCTTACGCTCGTTCCGGGGCCGGCTGCCGCATCGCTCACGCTCGTTCCGGGGCCGGCGGCACGACCATATATGTCATCTGAAACTTTTTTTTGTCAAATATGGCCTCGTGGCTGAGCGCTTAGCGGCGCTATCAACTAATAGTAAGGTTGCCGGTTCGAACCCCGGCAGGTGCGAATTTTTTTTGTACTTGTAAAAATAAATACGAGCACGTATAATTTCAAAAGTAATAAATATATTTGAATAATGAATGCAAATAAAAGTAAATTTATTAATTAAATTGTAATTTTCAGATAAGGACATAACTAATGGTCAATTAGGTTAGGTTAGCTACATTATAAATACTTTAAAACTTTGTGGACGGTTGATTTGGTTAGGATAGTTACATTAAAGATACTTGGAAATCAAACATCCAAGGGGTAGGCGCTCCCGATCGGCCAACTTCGGAGAGGATCGGCATTTGATGCCAGTTGCAGGACGGTAGCATTGCTGTCGCTAGACTCTTGTGATATTAGCACTGCAAATGCACATTTAACACTAATAATTATATCAAACACAAATGATATCAGTAACATCATACTTCATTTTTGGTGTTACAGTAAGCTTCCGTAAATGTTTCTTTTTCTCAGAACATACATCAGAAAACTTTTCTTGAATTTAAACATTACAATAAATTTTTAAATAATGATTTGTTACATAGCAAACCTTCCAAATATGATTTACTTCTAATTTTTGGATAAACGCCATTGAAGTTTTGCATTGTTTGCCATGGAAAACTATGGAAATAAATAAACAAATAAATAATTAAAAATATAACGACACAAATGAATCAGCTGTAGTTGAACATACAGAACCAGCGAGGGGAATGATAAAATATAATATAATATGTTCACTAAAGATATGCAATGAATGGAGGATGCCCTACATTAATAATAATTAGTAACAGAGAACAAAGCAAATTTGTAGAAAAGAGACTTTTAACAGTAGTAGAATAATAAAATTCCGAAAAGGGCTGTTTCAAAAATTGCAAACATTCCTACACATAAGAAGCCCTTAATTTCAAAGACTTAATTCAGTATACTAATCATTACCTGCTGCTCATGATCTGTAAAGGTAAGGTAATTAAATTAATGGGGGAAAAGGTAAAAAGCATTTGGTTTGTGGTCTTATAAATGTGGTCATTAGAGGCAAACATTAGGTCTCTGTGTTTAAGTGCTCACTTTTCTGTCACCAAAGTGCTCTGGGTTTGATTCTCAGCAAGGTCATTAATGGATCTTTTGATAGTGGGGGACATAGCAAACATTGCAGTGGTTAGTTGGTTTTCTCAGAGTTCTTACGTTACTTCACCCATACATTCTGTCATATCATTTGCATTTTATAGCCCTTCATTTTTTTGTAATGATCTAGAGGTTACCAAGCTGAAAGCTCAATTCATTTCCTTCATTGACAGATATAAGGGTTGAGGATTTGAACCAAGCAAGATCAACATTTTAATGTTGCCTGCTTCGTCTTCTATAGAAAATTAAATCTAATATTTTGAATTGCTCCTGTGCTGCACTACTTCTGAGAACAAGTAACCTGCACTTTTTAAGGCAACAAATAAATTGTTATAACCGGTTTCACTGTCTACATATCCCGGAATAGTGTTATATTTATCAATTTTGGTACAATTTTGCAATTTATCTCTTGCTAGCTCAAAAAACGATGTCATTGTTCACGTTCAAAAGCTGTAGCCCGCGCTTTTCTACTACCGAAGTTACCCGATCGAGGAACGTACTTCGGAACTGTTCGGGCATGTCGATCTAAGCGGGTGAACCTTAGGCTGTCCAAACAATTTCCCATATAACTTCATAAGGTGACGTCGTACCGACCATGGCCTTTAAGCCCGTGCTCCGCACCGCCAGTACCGTATCCCGTTTTCGGAGCGCGCCCCTTGCCCAGCCGGATTGAGTCAGGCGAGCGTCCCGGGCGTGACCCCAATAGACAACAAACCTTATTAAAAGTCACCGCGGCCACTGGCCTTAATTAAAATGTCCGTGACTAGGATCGTGTCAGATTAGAAGAAATCCAACTATTACAGCTCACAGTGAGACAATATGTTGATAAATACAGTCGCCAACTTGATGTCACATTTTAAATAATTAAATACATTAAAACTATTGTTAAGCCTTAAGCACCCAATTACCAGGTGCTACATTTTAATTGGGCACCTGGAACATGTTTTAACTGGTAATATAGTAAATTAAATTAATATATGTTTTTTGACGTCGACTCACAAAGAAGAGAAAGTTTCTCTTCCTTGTGAGGCGGCCATGTCCGGCAGTCTCGAACCACTCCGCGCCGGGAACAGACGTGTGTCCGTGGGCAGCATCCAAGTTTCTTTCATTTTATTAATTTTTATTCTATACTAAATCTTTAAATTTAAACCTCATTAATTCATAGCTGCCCACGTCGACTCGGCGCGTATTTTACGGAACCGGGCCTATCCCGACCGTCTTCATAGTGATACCGTGCGACAGATCGTATCACTCACGTAAGTGTTTCGCCTAATTTAGGAGCCCGCTCATAGAGCCCCCCCTGCACCCGTTAATGTTCGGCGCTGGCCGTCTCCAGCGAGCATCGACCCGCGTCCCGCGAGACTGCCGCGGTAACCATCAGTGTCGCGTAGTGTTTTCTGTGTTAGTGTTGGTGAGAATTTTTGTAGCGAGAATGAACCGCGGAGCGGACTTGTAGAGTGTACCGTGTACCCACATGGACCCCCGGTGAAACTCGCAAATTAAACGTATTCTCGCCAACTCGTGTACACTAATTTTCCGTAATTCCCCGTCCTCCACACGTCCGAGCGGCCTTCACAGTCAAGCGTAGAACCATTCAGGTTACATTCAAGCCGTGTACCTGGCGGGGCACGCGGGGGCAGAGTACCCACGACCCCACACCAACGGCCTAGCAGCCCGCTAGCCTGGCGCCCCTCCGGACAACCAGAGCATCGCGACGCCCGTAGCGCCCGTCAGGTACCCCCCGGACCTTTCACATAGGTCGGGTGACGGCAAATGGCGCCCTTGCGTTGGGCATAACTACAGCCGAAAATCAGACAAAGGGGACAGAAGACGGCTATTTTGGACGCGCGCAGTGGAATTTGGCACACAGGAGGGCAGCGACAAAGGGACCACCGGGAAGCGCGCGTCACCGCCCGCGCCGACCCTCGCCAACTTTCACTTTCACCCCCACCCCCCCTCTTTAGGTCTTCAGCGAACATCCTCGCCCGCACCCCCCCCCCCCCTAACCATCTTCACATCCTCGCGCTCTCCGCTTTGTGCTGCTGTCCGGGCGCTCTCGGCCGCCGCTACACACGGCTATCCGCATCCCCCCTTCGCAGTGGCCAGTCTCGGCTCTCCCTTTTGTGCGGCTGTCCGGGCGCCTCTTGGCCAGCGGCCCGAATCAGTGCGCGTGCCAACCCCCCTCACCCCTCTCCATTCATCGGGAGTCTGTTTGTAAACAGAGCCACGTGCGCGCACGAAGCGACTGTCAACACCGACGCGCCGCGTGACGCAATGGCAGACAGACTCAAGATGAACACCTGTCGAGTCTGCTACTGGCCACAGGGCAGGGACCTGGTAACGGGGAAAGCGAACCCTCTACAGACATGTAAATGCGCACCGGATTACAACTTGCCGGCAATCAAGGTCGAAGCGCTCATAGAACCGTGGCACGACAGCACGGAGACAGAATTACAGGCGCGAACACCACCGGTGGACCACACACCCCTACCGAGCCGTACCACCCCGGCCATCACCGCCCCCCCAACCACCCACGCCAGCGACTGGAGCTCGCACCCTGGCCGCGCGACGCACGCGCTGGACATCACCGAGGCCAAGTGCGTGTGGCCCGGCCTGGAAGACCTGGCACGAGCCCTGCCGCCCCGCAGAGCGACTGCCAGAGTTCGCCAGAGCCCCGCACGAGGACCCAGGGAAATTCCTGACGCAGTGCGAGGCGTGCCTGACCGGGTGCCGGACGCACCAATCGGAGTGGGCAGAGCGGGTCAGTGAGCAGCTGCGAGGGACCGCTCGGAGCTGGTGGAGCATGTGGGGCAGGTTTGCCATGCCATGGGGCGAGTTTACGGACACGTTCCGACACCGGTTCGACACAGGATCGCCCCTCGTCGAGTGTTCCGCCTCATTCTATGGGGCTTGGCAGAAGGACAGCGAGGCAGTGGAGGCGTTCATCGCCACTAAACTACAATTGTTTCGCCGCATCTCGCCCGGCACTCCCCTGTCCGGGGCACTGCCCATCATCACGGGCTTAGTGAGGGACGAGCTGCAGCCCTTCCTGCGTCGCTGCCACACCGGCGGTGTAGCGGAGTACGTGCAGGAAGCACGCGAGACGGAACGCAACTTCCAGAGAGCCTGCAAGCGCGGCCCGACCACGAGCACCCGAGGGGGTGACAGCCCACCAGAAGCCCGGCGGAACGCCGCACTACGGGACTCACCCTCACACCAACACCGAGGACTACGAGCCACCGAGGCACCGCCAACTTGGCGAGCGGAGCGACCGCGGGACGCCGGAGCACGGGAGCAAGTCCCCCTGTGTCGCTTGGGATGCCCGCGTGGCGAACGTCACTGGCACAGCGAGTGCCCGCGGGGATTCCGGGCGGCGCGACCCGCCACACCGCCGCGCCAGGAGACGCACGTGGTACCACCTCCGCCACAGTGCACCAGCCCGGCCCAGTCGGGAAACGGCCCCCGGGGGGGCCGGGATTAGAGCCCCCTCCCCCCGCACAGACCATCAACCCCGCGCCTGGCGGGGTGCGCGCCCTCCCGACCTTGGGACAGCTGGGCCGCCCGCGGGACAACCTGTTCCGCATCTCCGTGGAGGTGAATGGCCGGCCAGCTGCCATGCTCGTCGACACCGGAGCGAGCGACGTGTTCGTACGCCCCGCGTTCGTGCCCGCAGGCGCGTTGCGTCCGGGCAGCGGCGAGCTGCGCCTGGCCACCACCACACACACCGGGCGGATGCTGGGGCATGCTGAGATCCTGGTGAGTACGCAGGAATTGAACAGTAGTGTGTCCGCAGTAGTCGTGCAAGACTTGTGTGAGGAGGTGGTGCTAGGACTCCCCTGGTTGGTCCAGCAAGATGCGGTCAAGGAGCTAGGAACCCCCCCCGCCTCAACCCGGGAAGAGCTGAGAGGTACGTGGTGTACGCGCTAGGACAGACGCCCCCCCGACAGGACGCGGTGCTGACCCTGGCGGACGTGCGCCACGACGTCCCCCCCTCCTACCAGGCAGAGGTAAACAAGGTCCTCGCCGCCCGACCCGAAGTGTTTGCCGTGGACGGAACCTTGAGGCGGACCACGGTCACCAAACACTGCATCCCCACCCTGACTGATGACCCAGTGTTCGACCCGCCCCGCGGCTATGGGTTTCGCGAGCAGCGAATCATCCGGGAACAGGTGGACGAGATGCTGCACGACGGAGTCATCGAGCCGTCCCACAGCCGGTACAATGCGTGCATTGTGCTGGCCAACAAGAAAGACGGGACAAGCCGATTCTGTGTGGACTTCCGGCCGTTAAATGCCGTGACCGTTAGCGCCCCGTCCCCCCAGATTAGCGTCGAGGCCGCCGTAGCCGGCTTGGGAAGGGCCCAGGTCTTCAGAACCTTGGACCTGAAGTCCGGGTACTGGCAAGTGCCCATACGACGCGGGGACCGGGAGAAGACTGCGTTCACAGTGCCAGACGGACGGAGGTTCCAGTTCAGAGCCATGCCGTTCGGCCTAAAGTGCGCCCCGTCCACCTTCCAGTGCATGATGACCCGGGTGCTGGAGGGCTACATCGGGCAGTTCGCCCTAGCATACCTGGACGACGTCATAGTGTACTCAGACACCTGGGAGGACCACTGCCGCCATCTGGCCTTGGTGATGGAGCGGTTGGCCACAAACCACCTGACAGCCAACCCAGCCAAATGCCATCTCGGAGCCGCCGAGGTCGACTTCCTGGGCCACGTGGTCAACTCGGAGGGGAACCGCCCCCAACTAGGTCCAGCAGATCGCGATGGCCGAAGTCCCACGCACCCGGAAGCAACTGCAGCGCTTCATCGGGCTACTGAACTGGCTCCGGAACTATATTCCGATTTTTTAACAAGTCATTGCGCCTCTGACGGACCTGTTGTCGCCCCAAGTCCGCTACCACTGGGGCTCGCCCGCCCAGACGGCATTCGAGGCCGTCAAGAGCGCGTTCACCCGGTGCCACACACTGGCCCGCATCGACCCCGAGCGCCCACTAGTCCTCCAGACGGACGCAAGCGCCCTGGGAACCGGAGCCGTGCTGTACCAGGTGAACGACCACGGAGAACGGCAGGTGGTGGACTACGCCAGCGCGAAGTTCGGCGCGGCGGAGAGGCGGTACCACAGCAACGAACAGGAGTGCTTGGCGGTGGTGTGGGCCGTGAAGAAATACCGTCCACACCTGGAGGGCAGGCATTTCACCCTCCGCACCGACAACCGCTGCCTCACCTGGCTCCACACCATGCAGGGGAGGAAGGGGAAGCTGATTCGCTGGGCGCTGCTCCTACAGTCGTTCGACTTTACGGTCGAGCACGTGCCAGGCGCGGAAAATCAGCTCCCCGACCTGCTCTCGCGCGAGCCGGACGGCAGACGGGAGGTGCTGGACGAGGAGGAGTAGGACGAAATCCTGCCTCCATCCCACACCAGCACGACTGCCGACGGACACATTGCCTGCACCCGCCTCACGCTCGGCGTAGAAGGGACCGAAGACCCTCCCAGTACCGAGGCCGACCTGGAGCAGCGCGTCCTCACGGCCCAGCGCCGCTCGCCGGACGCCGGCCGGCGCCGCGAGACAGCGCGCGGAGGAGACCACCCCGCCTGGCAGCTCCGGGGCGACCGGGTCATGACCAGGCCGCCGGAGGAAGAGGACGAGTGGAAGACCTACATCCCACCCGAAGCGCGCGAGGCAACACTGCGATTCTACCACGATCATGACCTCGCCGGACACCCGGGCTCGGACCAGACCCGGAGAGCCGTCTGCGGGTACTACCACTGGCCGGGGGTGAACCGGGATGTCCGGGTCTACGTCCGGGAGTGTGAGACCTGCCAGCGCCGCAAGGCCCGCTGAGGAGACGGGACACAACAACAGCAGCCTCGCCAGCCGTCAACACCGTTCCAGACGCTCGCGCTGGACGTGATGGGGCCGTACCCCCGCTCGCTGTGGGGTAAGCGCTTCCTAGTGGTCGTGACCGACATGTTCACCCGCTGGACAGAAGCCTACCCCTGCGGCAACGCACGGGCGGCTACCATCATCGAAGTCCTGACGCGCGAGTTCCTCACTCGGTTCGGCTACACGGAGTCCGTCTTGACAGACAACGGCAGCCAGTTCCTGGGGGCCCGGTGGAGAGGGTGGTGCCAAGAGGCACACATCATCCACCACACCACACCCTCATACCACCCCAGGGCCAATCCGACTGAGCGCAGGAATCAGGATCTGAAAACTCAACTGCGGCTGCGCCTAGGGGAGGACCACACCCAGTGGGACCGCCACGTCGCCGACGCACTGTTCTGCGTTCGGCAGCGCGTGAACGCGGCCACTGGGATGACCCCCGCCGAGACTATCCAGGGGCGTAACCTGCCGCTGCCCGGCGAGCTGGCAACACACGGCGTACCGCACCCAGGAGAGCAACCGGAGGAGCGCGACGAGCGACGAACCCAGGAGCACGACGCAGCACGCGAAAGACAAGCCCGCTACAGTCAGGGAATCACGCCCCAGACAGCGCGACCCCTGGCACAACTGCGGGCTGGCGATCGGGTGTACGCCCGAGCGTACCCCCTGTCGGCAGCGCCGCGCAATTACTGCGCCGGACTCGCTCCCCGCTGGGAGGGGCCCTACACCGTGACGCGGCGCCTGGGGGCGACGTCCTACATGGTGGACTTTGGTGGCCGCCGCGTGCAGAAGATCCACCGGGACCACCTGCGAGTGGCGGCGACCCCCGGGGAACCACTCCCGGCCGAACCCGAACATGGGGACACGGCAGACGGACCAGACATCCCCCTTGATGCACTCCCTCCTGGAGGACTGGAGCAACAGCGAGAGGAAGTCGAGGACACCGCTCCAGACGAGCCCGAGCACCTCTCCGACGGGGAACTGGACGCGGACGCACCCCACGACCCCGGCGAGGCACCCTGTCCCGCAGAAACCGCGCCACGAGGGGAGGCCCCCGAGAGCGAGCCGCCCCCGCGGCATAAGGAACCTACGGAGACTAACACCACGCCGCGCCGGCGGAGAAGGGGCCGGCCCCGCCACGCCAGGTGCCGGGTGACAGAAGTCGCGGCGGACGACTCCGACGACCCCGCCAGAGCGACCCCTGACCCCGAACCCATCATATCCGACCCAGACGAGGACGAAGAGGAATCGCCCCCGAGCCCGACCAGAGGTGGTTGGGGGCATGCGGCCACCCTTGCCGACGCAACTTTCCGCGTCACCGTCACACAACCGCGCGAGGAGGGGGCTGGACGTCCCCGTCGGACACGACGCAGACCCGCGAGGCTGCGGGAGTTCGTCCTGAACACCACCCCGGGGCGGAGCTCACCCAGCCCGGCGCTGATACCCGAGCGGGAACGCCAGCCCTACGGACGGCAAGGCCCGACGAGCCCCGAGGGGAGTAGCCCGCGAGAGCGCCCCCGACGGGAGCGCCGACCCCCGGCCCACCTGGCCGAGTATGTCCTGGGCAGTCTCGTCACGCCGCCCCACACATCACGCGCCGCGGCGCCGCCTCCCGGCCCAGCTGCCCACGCAGCGGCCGAGGCGGCGTCAGCCTTCGCCAGCACCTCATGTGCCGCGGCGCCGCCTCCCGGCCCAGCTGCCCACGCAGCGACCGAGGCGGCGTCCGCCTGCGCCGACACTCCATCCGCCGCGGCGCCGCCTCCCGGCCCAGCTGCCCACGCAGCGACAGAGGCGGCGTCCGCTTGCACCGACACTCCATGCGCCGCGGCACTGCCTCCCGGCCCAGCTGCCCACGCAGCGACAGAGGCGGCGTCCGCCTGCGCCGACACTCGATGCGCTGCGGCGCCGCCTCCCGGCCCAGCTGCCCACGCAGCGACCGAGGCAGCGTCTGCCTGCGCCGACACTCCATGCGCCGCGGCGCCGCCTCCCGGCCCAGCTGCCCACGCAGCGACAGAGGCGGCGTCCGCCTGCGCCAGCACCTCATGCGCCGCGGCGCCGCCTCCCGGCCCAGCTGCCCACGCAGCGACCGAGGCGGCGTCTGCCTGCGCCGACACTCCATGCGCCGCGGGCGCTAAGGCGCCACGCGCTATGGGATCGCGTGTCGAGGTGTGCCGGCTGAGCTAAGGGGTCGTCTTACCGCGGGAGCGGGAACACGGGGCGGAGACGGGCTTCCACTGGGGGGGGAAGGGGGGGGGGCATTTGACGTCGTACCGACCATGGCCTTTAAGCCCGTGCTCCGCACCGCCAGTACCGTATCCTGTTTTCGGAGCGCGCCCCTTGCCCAGCCGGATTGAGTCAGGCGAGCGTCCCGGGCGTGACCCCAATAGACAACAAACCTTATTAAAAGTCACCGCGGCCACTGGCCTTAATTAAAATGACAGTGACTAGAATCGTGTCAGATTAGAAGAAATCCAACTATTACAGCTCACAGTGAGACAAAATGTTGATAAATACAGTCGCCAACTTGATGTCACATTTAAAATAATTAAATACATTAAAACTATTGTTAAGCCTTAAGCACCCAATTACCAGGTGCTACATTTTAATTGGGCACCTGGAACATGTTTTAACTGGTAATATAGTAAATTAAATTAATATATGTTTTTTGACGTCGACTCACAAAGAAGAGAAAGTTTCTCTTCCTTGTGAGGCGGCCATGTCCGGCAGTCTCGAACCACTCCGCGCCGGGAACAGACATGTGTCCGTGGGCAGCATCCAAGTTTCTTTCATTTTATTAATTTTTATTCTGTACTAAATCTTTAAATTTAAACCTCATTAATTCATAGCTGCCCACGTCGACTCGGCGCGTATTTTACGGAACCGGGCCTATCCCGACCGTCTTCATAGTGATACCGTGCGACAGATCGTATCACTCACGTAAGTGTTTCGCCTAATTTAGGAGCCCGCTCATAGAGCCCCCCCTGCACCCGTTAATGTTCGGCGCTGGCCGTCTCCAGCGAGCTTCGACCCGCGTCCCGCGAGACTGCCGCGGTAACCATCAGTGTCGCGTAGTGTTTTCTGTGTTAGTGTTGGTGAGAATTTTTGTAGCGAGAATGAACCGCGGAGCGGACTTGTAGAGTGTACCGTGTACCCACATGGACCCCCGGTGAAACTCACAAATTAAACGTATTCTCGCCAACTCGTGTACACTAATTTTCCGTAATTCCCCGTCCTCCACACGTCCGAGCGGCCTTCACAGTCAAGCGTAGAACCATTCAGGTTACATTCAAGCCGTGTACCTGGCGGGGCACGCGGGGGCAGAGTACCCACGACCCCACACCAACAGCCTAGCAGCCCGCTAGCCTGGCGCCCCTCCGGACAACCAGAGCATCGCGACGCCCGTAGCGCCCGTCAGGTACCCCCCGGACCTTTCACATAGGTCGGGTGACGGCAAAGGGTACGCATAGAGTAAATAAAGTACTAGTACAGAGTGGACACTCAATGCTATTACAGTTCTACGTTTTTTTTATTCAGAAATGTTCTAGTTGCTATACAAAAACGCAAACTCGACAAACATTAAAATGAAGTTGCAATGGCTTAAAACCGAGATAAAATACCTTCTGGAGTAAGACTTACGTTTCAAATTATAAGTAAATTTTAATTTAAATACAACAATTTTCGTAGAAAGTACAATTTTCAGTTAATATGCTTAAAACACTAATTTGAATAGTAGGGAAATTTGTAGCTTCAACTGAATGTTGGCGAGCTTGTGACTTTTTTCGTGCATGCATTAATATTTATAAAAATATGGATTTTAATTTTTTTTTCCTTATAAGCAAATCATTTAACTAAATATCGGTAAACGTAACATAAAATGATTTAGGAGAGAAATATTTTTAAAACAATAAGTAAATTTCTTACCTTCGGGACAGTGTTTGCCTTAACCTCGTTTCGGTTAAAAATGTTTTGTTTACGTATCATAACATTTGTTATAATGCATAACATGTAACATATTTTTGGATTATATTAAATTGCTGCATTTTTTAATGTCCAAGAAACAATTTCTGTTCTAGTAGAATCACGTTGATTGAAGTTAAGGTTAGGATTTTCGTAGGTACCTACCGAATTGTATTACAAATCGCAAACAAAACTAATGCATAAAAAAACGTGCAGAAGTATTTAATCATTAACACAGGCAATGTGTATTTCTGGCAAATTTAACTGCCTAAGTTGTACAATTTTCCCACAAAAACTGAAATGAAGCTGTTACCAATGGCATCAATTCTTTATGGATTAGGTGAAAGTACAAATCATTCTCGTATCTTCACTTCTTGAAGACAGGTGTATAGCAATTGTTACGGAAAAAAAAAACCTTAATTTCAACATAAAAATTTAAAAGACGCTTCATTTTATCGCAACCCTCACCTCGGTAATTGTTCCGTATCACGTATCCAAGTTTATCCCTTGATACTGTTGGCATGATCATGTATGATTTATCCGGTGGCACATGATGCTTGCTGTTTTAATTAATGTTAAAACAGCAAGCATCATTACCACAGGATAATGCCATTAGTATCAAGGGATAGACTTGGATACGGAATACAAAATTTTTACCCACACCTCCCTCTCCACCAAAAAATAAAATTCATACAAAACATTTAGACTAATTGAGCAGAATTTGAGACTCATTGACATTTAGAACAGTACCTAGGTATTAATGTATTGTGTGCTTGTCCTCAACGTGCGACTACACACAGCCTAAAAAGAGGAAATTCTGTAGGGCATGAAAACAAAATACTCATCACTATTTTAATTACACAAAACTTTTATTTTGTATCGTTTTAATAATTTACACATACCTAGTTTCGTCAAGCGGAAACTTAAAGTAAAATTAATTATTATTATCTCTTCTCTTGTTGTACCAGTAGTTAACACAACACGTAGCCGAATCAGGCATGTTTCATAACAGTCAACAGTGATTTATAAAGTAGTTCATGAAATCATTGATATTATTTAACGAGATTACTATTTCAACATGATTGAAACAAAATTTGTTTAGAAAGTTTTTTATTAAACCTAATATTACTTAATTCAACGCCGACGCCATTAATTATGGTGTTGTTGGTTAAACAAGTGGTTCAACATGCCAACGAAAATTTATTTTCTTTTAAGTAAATATATTATTTTCATTTCAACAATACCAATTTATGCCATAAATTTGATAAAATGTTAAAACAAATGTAATATTTATTTAATCAACGTATTTTGATTATAATTTTCGTGCTCAGATGTTGGATAAAACTGTATAGCAACTGGAAAAATGCGATTGCCTTGCCCTATGAAGTGTCCCCCCCCCCCCCCCCCCCCCCCCCCCTGAGGGTACGCGGATTTGTGTCGAAAAGAAAAGTGACTATTCCATACAAGATTTAAATCTCACAAGTTGACACGGACTTGTGCTGACCCGGAATAGTCTCTATTCCGGTTCGACACATTTCCGTGTAGTGAAGATTCCGGGTATGGTGGAAGTCGGGTTATTTGTATGCGGAAAAGTGTCGAATTTTTTTCGATGGAATTCATGTAGTTTGGTCAAACATGTTCCGATCCGGATTTTATTCGAATATGAATTTTTCAAGTAGTACCTACATAACGACGTTAGAGTGCAGTGTTCGCGTGGTTTAGCAACGCCATCTGTCAAGTTACTCATAACTAATTGTTGAAGCTCATTGCGAATTATCACTGAGCAGGGTGCGCCAGTATACCCTTTTCCATTTATAATTTTATAATTTATTGTGTATCTCGGTTTCTATTTGTACACATGATTTATTTTATGCCTGTACTTTTTAAGTCCATAAGTTGTCAATTCATACACTGACTATGTTTCTTTATTTTCTGTGCAATACAGAATACATTTTTACTTTTAAATATAAAAAATAAATGTCTCTGAAACATCAACAAAACTGCCAATCTCCTGTTCCACAATACCAGACCAAAAACTTGAATTATAATCGGTTGACACAGCTCGACAGGAGTTCTAGATCACGTACGGCATGTATTATGTTGTATAATAATATATGTTGCAAATATTTGTAGTGTCCCGCACATGGTGATGTGATAATTTATTATAAAACTGACTTAGTGGTAGACGCGTGAGCCCTGTTTCATTAAATATATTGTATTATATTTACTAACAAGATGAGTAGAATTCATACGGTAATGCTATTATTGTAACATTAAGCCGATTGCAGGTTCAGCTTTTTTGAATTCTGCAAAAAAAATTATAAAACGTGTTACCACATCATTACTGAAATTTTAATGAATTCAAAAGTTAGCTAACTTATGTGAAATTTATGTTGATAGATTTATATTTAAAATTTAAATTAATTAGCCGATTCTCTTGCATCTTATATAGCATAAATATTTTATAATTCAACTTCTTTTTAAACAACTTTAAGAAAGATATTTAAATGTATGCAATTTTGATGTTGCCACACATTTATTTAATCAATTTTTTAAGTACGATTTTAAAATAATTGTGTAATTTTGAAGTTGCCAATATACACATTTTGGTTGAAAAACGCAGATTTTAAAACTAATTTGCAAGAGTAGGCTGCAAGTTTTGTTCATCTTTTTCGTTGTATCTTGATGTTTTAATGAGTTGAAAATAAGGCGGAAAGTCGGTTTTTTAGGAGAAATTTTTATTGTTATTTGTTTGATGCTTACTGAATTACTATCAATTGAAAAAATTATTTTTGCAATACGATAAAATTATAGTTAGGTACGTATATGTGTGTTTATAGTTATTTATTTTCTGTCTAATATATAAAGCGAGTTTTTATTTTATTTTATTTTTACAAAGACCATCGTATGAAGAGAAGATTTTCTCAATTTTGGGGGACTCGAAAATAGTACAAACAAATAGCCTACTATGTCAATATGATGAAAACATTTGTTTCAGTTGCAGTGTCTAACATTGAGGTTTCTCCTGATGTATAGGCCTATTTGATGGTTTTGTGTGGGGTAGGCTCAATGTGTGTTAACTGCCTTTATCTAAAGTTATTTGCAAAAAAAATTCTTAAAAAACTAATATTTTCGTAAATTATTAAGCTACAACAAATAAAAATACACCATCTCAGAAAAAAAAATTGGTTGTCTGTAAAGTCGGTTTACGGACGATAGTTTAACGTGACGTCATAACAAAACATTGATGAAATGATTGCATACTTTTATTAATAAAATTGAACCATTTTTATTGAATTATCACTATTTTGTATGGTTACAAAGAAGTAGTGAAATGAAATCTACAATTTAATTGATAAATTTACTTTTATTTGCACTCATTAATTCAAATATGTTTATTACTTTAGCGAAGAGATTATTTTAACTATAACTTTTATACATGTTTGCTATTTAACTTCTTTCAATCCGTGTTATTCTGTTAAGGATAGGACGGTGATAGGAAAAGTAGGAAACGAATGGGAGTGTTTCAAGTTTAATGTGCCTCGAAAAAGTCAAATCGATGGTTGTTCCAATCGAGTGGAAGCGTACAATGAGCGTAACGGGACAACGTGCGTTACGGGACACTTTTGACGTGACAACGTCTAATAAATCGATGAACGCCGGCTGCACGGGCAGATTGGAAGAAGTTAAATAGCAAACATGTATAAAAGTTATAGTTAAAATAATCTCTTCGTTAAAGTAATAAACATATTTGAATTAATGAGTGCAAATAAAAGTAAATTTATCAATTAAATTGTAGATTTCATTTCACTCCTTTGTATCCATACAAAATAGCGATAATTCAATAAAAATGATTCAATTTTATTCATAAAAGTATGCAATCATTTCATCAATGTTTTGTTATGACGTCACGTTAAACTATCGTCCGTAAACCGACTTTACATACAACTAATTTTTTGGAAAAATATTTTGTTTTAAATTTTGGATATTGATTATTCTTATGTGTTTCTGATTAAGTTCGCTTGTCTTTCATGCTTTCATAAATATAATTATATATAATTTTAACTATAAAGCCATTTTATGATGGCCTGGATTAGATGATATTATTTCAAAACTAGTTTATCTTTTATATTTAAGTTAAATAACTTCGTTTCTGATTTGAGAACGAATTATAGGTTACGAGCTGCAATGTTGCACATTTAAGGTTCAATTGTAACTTATCCCAAACGTCCGGTATCTCAAATAGGTGCATATATATTTTACCAAGAATAAAAATTTTTATTTAAAATTATCTGTCTACAGCGATTCCAAACCGAAATGCACTTCAAACTGCAGACGATGCCTACGAATTCAAAAATTCACCTTATACCTCTGCTAAAGCCAGGCTATGGCTTCCGGGACGAAGCGCAACACCCCGTGGCCCTTCCATAAATAAAAATAAATCAGTTCACATTCGTAAAAAAAATCTACTTAAGAGTTTATTTCTTAATATTATATTGTTCTTGTAAATATTGATTGGGTGGGGTCACACTTCAAGTGCGCTGCCTCTGTTAATGTGGCAGAGTTCTAGCTGACTTTTTCTTGTGAAGCAGTGCGCAATAACGTGGTTTGAAAACAGCGATGGCCGTGGTCTGCCAAAGGTTATTTCATGTAAGCAATAAGAAAATGGTTGTAGTACTTAATTAAATTATATTTATGGCTCCACATGCGAACGTAAGTAAATTTTGGGCAAATGTCTCAGAAAAATAAGATGACAATAAGTTGTTAATTTAATAAATGAGTTTTCTGTGAGACATTTTATTGCACTACATTTAAAATAGAACTTTTAAGATCGATTGAAAGCTGTTTGAAAATTCTGGTCTTTAGTTACATAATTATATAGTTATTTTGATTTTTAATAACTATAAAATATTATATTGCCCTTGAGGCTGATATGAGTAAGCATATTCAGACAGCAGAATTTTTTAAATAACATAATTTTAGTCGTTATGATTTTGAATATAGATATATACCTAGCTGAAATGCTGTATATTTTTATTGATATATCTTTATCCATAAAAATCCCGTGTCACGATGTTCGTCCACGCTAATCTCCGAAACTACCCATACAGCACAGTGACGTAGAAAAAACGTGAAATATACGTTGTTTAGGAAACCTGCTGACGTTAAATCATCATCTATTACACGTATATTCAACGTTTTATCAACGTAGAAAGAACATCGAAATGTCCGCGACAGGCGACGTCGCCAGATGGACGTTAATTCTACGTCGATCGGAGGACGTGGATACCACGTTGGTTGGGCGACGTTGATGAAATGTCTATCGGAAGTCGTAGAATCTACGTGGCCATGTGGACGTGAATTCAATGTCAGTTGGTGGAGGTTGATTGTACGTTAGGTTGAGGCCGTGGATACCACGTCGGCTAGGCGACGTTGATGCTATGTCTATCAGAAGTCGTAGAATCTACGTGGCCATGGGAACATGGATTCAATATCAGTTGGTGGAGGTTGATTATGTACAAACATACCAATTGTCTCAGGGAAAAAAAAATATTTTTTTTTCCTGCCAGTGATATTCTCTACATTGAGGCATGAAAATTGCTTAAAAAGCACATATTGTAAGTGTTCTTACAGTGCCTAAGAATGACATCTCAAAAATTGATACTCATTTAAAATAGTTATACACTGATTTTAACAACCCCCCCCCCCCCCCCCCCAAACAAATACAGTTGCATTTAATTACATTTTCCAAATTTAGTCAGCTGTAAGCATCAGTAATTGCAAAATGTGTGGTTTTTTTTATTAAATACCATTTCAATTAAATTGGCAAACATCAAAAAAAATTTCACACTGAAACTTAAAGTATTAGTACACTCCATGACACAAATTAATTGAAAACATTGGGTGCTAAGTAACCTTAAAAAGTGTGAAGAGAATGTAACATGATAATTAAATATTTTCACAAATATGACTTTTTCATTTTTTTTTTTTTTTTTTTTTTTACAACTCAAAATCACTTAAACAAGTAACGCAAGGACAGATCAGAGGATGTTGTTGGTATTTTTCTTGATCTGTCCAAAGCTTTCGACACAGTAGATCATAAATTACTTATTGATAAATTATATAATTTGGGAATTAGATGTGTAGTCAATAAATTGTTGAAGTCTTATCTCACAAACAGAATGCAGATAGTTCAAGTTACTAGAGTCAATAGTAACAATATATTAGAGTCTTATAATTCCCTACCTAAACTTATGAATGTAGGAGTTCCTCAAGGTAGCATTTTAGGGCCACTTCTTTTTCTGGTCCATGTAAATGATCTAAGTTATCATTTTACCGATATTCCTATCATTTCTTTTGCAGATGATACTAATGTACTGGTTAAAGCCAATCCAGCTTCTAAACTTGATGCTCTGGTTATGAATACACTACATACATTAAACTCTTGGTTTACAAATAATAAACTGCTACTGAATTATGGTAAAACAAATTTTATTTTTTTTCCCTCTAAATTAAAATCAAATAAACCAAATACTCTGTTAAAAAATACTAACTTAAATTTTGTGGCACTTTCACGATTCCTTGGACTTGAGATTGATGAATTTTTATCATGGGACAAACATACGTTTGGTTTGCTAAATAAATTAAACAGTATGTGTTATATGTTTAAAGTACTTTCTCATATAACTACCAAACAATGCCTATGGTCTGCCTACTTTGGCTATGTTTATTCTTTAATAAGCTATGGAATTATGTTTTGGGGTAGTAATAGACATCATCTACAATCAGTTTTTATTATACAAAAAAAATTAATCAGAATTATACTCCACATGAAACGTTTGGACAGTTGTCGTAATATTTATAAATCCTTAGGTCTTCTTACTGTGCCCTGTATTTATATTTACAAAGTATTATTGTTTTATTCATAAAAACAAATTAATTTATATAAAAAATACTAATATTCATGAGCATTTCACGCGAATTAATGCAGATTTTCATCTGCAAAGGGTTCATAAGAAAAAAAACTTTACAGTCAGTTAGAAATGTTGGTATTAGGTTATTCAATAAATTACCATCAGTTCTAAAAAATATGGACCAATATAATTTATTTAAAAAGGAATTATTTCTTTATTTATCACATAAGGCTTTTTATAATATAAATGATTATGAACAGGAGGTAGCTTCGTAATTTTGTTTTTATGTATTACTTTTCTTTTATATATCATATTATCTAAATAGGTGCTTATTCATGGAAGTGCAGCTGTTATATTATATTATTTTAATATTGTAATGCTTTTAATACTGTTCTTGTACCTGTTTGTGTGTTTGTATTTATGTTTATTTGTAATTTTATTTTGGCATATTCTATACCATTATGTACGGTCTATTGAATGAAATAAAAAAAAGTGGATATTATTTACATAGTATTCAAAGCAGTTGAAAACAAATTAATATAATTCAAAATATCAAAAATTGGCAGCATGTTGACACTTAACAATTTTTCTAACGACACGTATATTGAGGGTACAAGCCCAAGCCATAATTTTTAAATAAGATTTGACCGACTGGTTTCCCAGTTAATAGGTACCCTGAACTTATAATGATGACTGGAGGCCCATATCACAAATAAACACTAAACAAAATATACTTACTTATTAAGAGTGCTACATGTAGAGTTTATAAAAAAAAATGCCTTTTTTAAGCATTTTTCTATAAAAAAAACCTGTTTTATTTTACAAAAAACAAAAAAAAAAGTATTTTTTTCACAATAAAGATTAACTGTAAAGTATGAGCTACAGTATATAAAATAATAAAAAAAACCTGAAAAGTGGGAAAAAAAAAACTAGGGACAAAGTTTTTTCTAAAAAAAAAAAAAAACCATTTATTTTTGAGAGAAAAAAACACATGCTTTTTTTCATTTACAACCCTAGCTACATCTCTTCTTCGCATGTTTTAACCAATTAGAAATAATGATGGACACTTCAGTCTCGGTAGCAGACGGATAATGGAAACGAACCACCCCTGAAACAAATTTTTGAAGGTAAATGAGTTCCACATGAAATAAATATTGTTTTGTTACAGGGAATCAGAGCCTATACTACAAACATTAATTTTGGTATTTTGTTGCTTTTACGTTATATTTTAAGGCCTGATATCACACGGGGTTGCATTATGACAAATTTTCTAAACTCACTATTACAATAATTATAAATGCAGATGAATTTACTCAGTATGTGAATGGCCAAAGAAAAAATTGAAATTACAAGGGGTTTAGCATATCTAAAAACTTCGGAAACATCAGGTCACAGATTTACCATTCTTGGACGTTGCAGAGGAGGAACAGATCCAAAAGGAGTGGCAAAAATAGAGTGATAACTGTAATTGAAATCTTCTGCAAATACCAACTCTCGCTTGCTTCATAATTTACTGCACAACAATAATCCCCATGGCAGCAAAATCAAGCTACACATGAAATTGTTCCTCAGCTGTACACAAATACACATCTGTTTATACTTGACTAAGACACTGCAATTATTAATTTTTTAACTAATTGAAAATTTTTTTTGGCTAACCAAATTAATACTGGCTACTCACTCATAACATCATGTGAAAGTTCCAATTTTCTGAAATTTTTCTTCCCTTTTGCTCCCCACCAACTGTACTCTGCAGCCAGTTGATTTGTCAACATTCTTTTGAACAAATTTGCGACACTTCCTTGTAAGTGATTTCCTCTAATTACCTTCAGCGATAATACGCCGTTTTTAGTCAGCATGTAAAAGTAATTCCGTACAATTCATTTTGTACGTCATGATCACAATATTAATATCACGGTAAAAGTTTCGTATTGCGTATCCAAGGAGATACCTTCATTATGATGGCATGTTTTTCAAGTATATTTAATGCAGCTGCACTAACCTAACAAACCATGCTAAATCACAACAGCAAGCATCATGCACCACAGCATCAATATTTACAGGATCGTGTCCTCAGGATCAAGTGATCTCCTCGGATACGCAATACGAAACTTTTACCAATATTACAAATAAATGTGTGACATCATAAGAATAATAGTTTATATGAATTTACAGTACCTACGTGCATTAAAATATGGTAAAACTGGAGAGTAACGATATCTGTTAAAAAAAAAAAAAATATATTAAAAATCCCAAAATAGTGTCATTTTGTGCTCCTTGACTTCCTCTTTTCATTAAAGGCGGCGGAGATAAGAAATTCCAAATTATTAGGAGATATCGCCGTTTTTGTATAACTGGAGAGTAACATTGTGTTTTTTTTTTAAGGAAATACAGCTAATCTACATATTTACCCAAATATTACCCACAATTCTTGTATTGATACTGCAATGGGATTTTTTAATGGTAGCACATCAGAACTTCAAAGTATCATTTCAGTAGGTTAAAGTGAGCTACTGCCCCTATTTTACCTGTAACCGTTTACCACTGCAACAGGAATCATAAAACATGCATTATTCCGATTTCCTACGTAACAACACGCAACGTAACGTACCCAACCTAAATTAACCTTTGTTTGTTTGGTATCGTATTCTACAATACGCCTGCAAATGCTTTTAAAAACTAACAAAATAAGTCCTCAGTATAGTATTCACAAAAAGTGACGGGAACTTTAGTGTACACAAGTCAAACATTTTATATTCGAAAACGGCCGCACGTGAAGTGTGTCTATGGAGGTTATGTATAGAACATGGGATTCGCGAATCCACAAAATAAAATACTCTTCATCATTCTAAACATAAAAACAAAACTGCATTAAATAGTACATA
The DNA here is from genome assembly GCF_032445375.1 of Bacillus rossius redtenbacheri. Lineage (NCBI taxonomy): Eukaryota > Metazoa > Arthropoda > Insecta > Phasmatodea > Bacillidae > Bacillus > Bacillus rossius. Next base: position 179,321,813 of record NC_086330.1, on the reverse strand, counting down.
GCGTTACAAATCTAAACTTACCAAACTAGTCCAGAACCACAGAATTCAGAACGCCAATAATATTCCAAAAACACGCCATTAACCGTAAATGACCAACTGCGCAGAAACAATTCAAACATCCGTTTAAATCTAATTTTAAAAAAATGAACATTTATTAATGTAATATTATTATAATTTTACATTAATTAATTATACTGTTATTACTTTCTAAAACGGAACATGATGGTCGAAAGATAGACGTCATGCCGACGTCCTGTAGGCGACTCGAACCTCAGGGAAACTGAAAAACACGTCGCTCCGACGTGGACAACGTACTGCTACCGGCAGACGTCTGTGCACGCGAGTCCCCTCCTGCTTGCTTGACTGAAGTTCGTCACGGCGCGGTCTCTAGCCGGGCGACAACGGTACGTCCCAGCGATATACGCGCGGGCCTAAAAACATTTACTCTTTGTAACAACAGTAAACATTAGATAACAGTAAGGAACACGGGGGTATTTGTTAGCTGCAACATATAACAATAGTATTGTTGTGTGTAATATTAGTTATATAATTTTTCGTTAAGTGTATGCACACAAATAGTGTACAGTAAGCATCACTTTACCATTTCGTAACAAAGAACTATCGCTCATATGGGAAAGTTTGTAGTGTCCGGATACAATCTAATGAAATGTAAGAATTACGGTTATGAACAATAAAACACATGCATACATTTTTTTACAATATGTGAACAGTCAGTGGGTACAGATTAACTTTCCCACCAATATTAATACAACTTGTAGGTACGAATAAATCTATAAAATCAAGCAAACACAAAATTACCACTCTAAAATGTTTTCAAATGGTTTTGATAGAGTACAACCACGAAACTAATCAAAACTTAGTACAAATACTAAACTGACTGAAATATACATATACTTACAAATTATCTGTGCCAACATTTAACACACACGTAAAGAAAATTTACATTTAAGAAAGAGTATAGTAAATACGTGCAAATAATTAGCTGTAGACAGAAGACTAACATTGATGTTCACTTAAAAATTTTAGTATTAGACATTACATAATCGTTTACTATAATTCATAATATAAATGCAAACATAATTTATAGAAGGTTTTTTTTGCACATTGCAAACCATTGTTAAAGCGGTTTTGCTAATGGTGAACCGGCACTACAACAATCGTCACTATCACTGGCCTCTATGGACAAGTCATCGTCAGTGCTTTCTTCACCAAGATGAATAACAAATTCATCCAGTGCAATTTCCATTACACAGTCCTTCTTCCAATAATAATCTTCTATTTCCTCAACGTGTCTCACGTAGCCTTCCCAGTCATCTTTACTTACATTTTCAACTCCGTCTGTAGTTAACTTCAGGAGAGCTTGCAATGACAATTCTCCAGATACATTCCGCTCGCGAACATGCTGTTTTATTTTTGCCCAAGTCCGCTCAATAGCATTGAGATCACACATGTACGGTGGCAAACGAAGTACTTTGTGGCCATGTTGTTTTAAAAGTTTATCCACTCGAAATATCTTTTCTTTTGGCCTGTGTTGAGCCAACAAGTCAAGTAGCGTAACTTTACGTATGCTTGAGTCACATGTTATGCCTTTCCGGTTCAACCACTCGATAATGTCATTTTTTGTTGCGTAATTTGATGGGCACTTGTCTTGCTGTTTTGAATGGTACGGGGCATTGTCCATAACAATTACCGAAGCAGGAGGTAAATTAGGAATAACTTTTTCTACTAACCATTTTTCAAAATTTTCCGCATTCATTTGCCCGTGGTAATCGCCACTTGCAGCACCGGCTTTAAAAACCAAAAGAGCATTGTCCAGAAAACCATTCGCGGAACCAATGTGCACAATTATCAATCTGTTCGACGCATTTCCCGGCGTCAAAATACCTTTCACAGAGTCGGTTTTCTGCCAGCACTTATTCATAGTCAAGTTTGTATCAATCCACGATTCATCAAAGTAAAATATTTTGTGGCCTTCTTTTCTTAATTGCCTCATTTCCGTAAGATATTTCGAACGCCACATCACAATGTCACTACGTTCAATAAGTAAAGAACGTTTCTTCTGACACTTCTTCCACACAAATCCCATACCGTGAAGGATTCTTCTCAGTGATCTCTCACTCCACTGCCATGCAATTTTCCCATGTAAAACAGGCATTAGTTTACCTATTGTTGGAACAATCTTTTTCGTGGTATAGAATTCCTCTATTGTGTCTCGTATAACTCTCTTGTCGAAACTGTCCAGCTCAATGCAGCCTTTCGTTTTGGGCCTGCAAATAAAATTATTCTCTTCTTACAATTGTGCCAAATGCAACAATAAAATAATTATCATCAAACTTAAATTTATGCAGTTGTGAAAAACATATCTTACCAAGTAAAAAATGAAAAATGTATCTTATTTTTTTATATGTTACAGGAACAAAAATAAGCATACAAAAGTCACGCTAACCTAAAATACTTTCCAAATGAAACTATTAACAACATTGCTCGTAATAACTGCATTTTGTAGTGCAAATACTAGCTAAATTATTCAGCAAATTTGGCAGCGAATCATTGCAGCAATGATATTAGTAAATGCCTTTTTTAATATTCGTGTTTAAACAGTGTATATTGACAACGACCTGTTTTAGATCAAAGCAAATTTTTTCGCTTGTTTTAAATATTATATTCACTATACCTGCTTTTTCCTGGGGTCGTTTGGGCTCGTTTGGACGGTCTCTGATGGCTTTACACATACTGCATATGGCTCTTTCACTAACTCCGGTATATTTCGCAGCTTTTGCTGTTGCCCATTGAAGCGGCTCCAGAAGACAGCCTCTTTTAGCCTCTTCATCGCAACACTGAATCACCGACTTTATAATTACACGTTCACTGCTGTGAATAACTTTCCCGTAACGCTGTGACCGTCCTTTACCCTCCATAGCCTTCCACGTGACTAAACTAGAGGTGGCTAATGTTTGTACAACAGCTGTTAGACTAATCTGACCTGCGCGCCCATATCTTCCCCTCTCGCATTCGTTACCCCGCTTCCCCCCGCTCAGGCATGCACAGACGTCTGCCGGTAGCTGTACACTTACTTCATGGCTTCAAAGACCACGTCGATTCGACGTCGGTTTTGGTGACGTGACCACATTTCGACATTACCACGTCGATGCGACGTTTCTTACACCAAGTGTGCTGTATGGGTACTTAACCAATTTTAATGAAATTTTGCACATATACGTAACTTAGTCCAACTTGAGGGGTAGGATAGTTTTTATCTCAATTAATGACCTAAATATTTGTTTTTTCAAATGAAAAGATTTTTTATAGGACAAAGGCTCATAGACATACAAACAGCAATTGTGTGTTATTTCTCTATGTCCACCACACTCTCATATAGTGCTATACATTTAAGTGCAAGCTTCAAGGTCGCGGTTGTGATTTGTGAATCATGTTCACCAGGTAGTGCTGGGGTGGAGATGAGAGCGAGAGATCGCAGACAGAGATATGACCGTGGCAGCGAGTGGCCTGAAGCATAGAGTAAATAAAGTACTAGTACAGAGTGGACACTCAATGCTATTGCAGTTCTACGTTTTTTTTATTCAGAAATGCCCTAGTTGCTATACAAAAACGCAAACTTGACAAACATTTAAACGAAGTTGCAGTGGCTTAAAACCGAGATAAAGTACCTTCTGGAGTAAGAATTACGTTTAAAATTATAAATAAATTTTAATTTAAATACAACATTGATCGTAGAAAGTACAATTTGGGTAAATCTGTATTGTACGGATTAGCGCCAAAAAAAATCGTACAAATATGAAATAAGTTTCATTATATGCTCTTTTACGTCCTATTTTCAAAATTGCCTGCGGAGATTAAAAATTCCAATTACTTTTGGAGATATCGCCGTTCTTATTTTGCAATACAAGCCCTATGTAATCATTCAACAGACGCCATTTTATATTTTGCCGTGTGTGCGTGAATGCCTAAATAACAGAAATTTTCCATTAGGTAAGGTTAGTTACATGATAAATACTTCAAAATAAACGGAAATTAAAAATAATATCAATTAATTTTACTTGTATAGTTTTAAGTATTTATAATGTAACTGACCTGACCTAACAAAACGGGACAAAGGTAGATTAGGTCAGGTCAGCTACAGTATAAATACTTTGAAACTGAACGGTCATTAAAAATAATAAAAATTAATTTTAATGGTTGTTTAGTTTTTAAGTATTTATAATGTAGCTGACCTGACCTAACAAACCGGGAAAAAGAATGAACAGTAGGAACTCACGTAATTTTCTTTTTACGTGATGTAGTTGTTCAACTACGTCGCGAAAAAAAAAAAAAACAATTCTTGTAAACAAGCAACAATGGTGAAACGCGGGAAGCCTACGATTCACTCATCCTTCTGGACATACCCGAATACTCACGTTGGCAAGCCTTCTTTCAACAGACGAGACGAGAGGCAAACGCCCGATCGTGCATCTTCGTTTTTTTTTTTTTTGTTTATTGTAAATAAATATGCAACTCATGAAAACTAATGGTCAATTAGGTTGTTAGCTACATTATAAATACTTCAAAACATTGTGGATGGTTGATTTGGTTAGGATAGCTACATTAAAAATACTGTGAAATCATGTAAACGGTTTCCTAGCACTGGATAGCTACATATTAAAATGTTATTTGCTAAGCAACCATAAAATGATTTTACAGTTTTTTTAATGTAGCTATACTTACCTAATATAACCAACCATCTACAATGTTTTAAAGTATTTTTAATTACTTCTTGCTAATTTTAAGAAAAGAAGGCTTGCCAACGTGAGTATTCGGGTATGTCCAGAAAGATGTGTGAATCGTAGGCTTCCCGCTCAACGCCGCAGCAGTGCACAAAAGGAAATTAAAAAATTCAATATCTCCTAAAGTATTTGGAATTTCTGATCTCCGCCGGGTTTAATGAAAAGAGGAAGTTAAAGAGCACAGAATAAAGGTCTTTTCGGATTTTTAATTTTTTTTTTTAAAAATCGCCAAAAAATGAATATTAAAAAATTCGATATCTCCAAAAGTAATTGGAATTTTTTATCTCCGCAGGCGGTTCTGAAAAGAGGACGTAAGATAGCATATAATGAAAGTTATTTCATATTTGTACGAATTTTTTTGGCGCTAATCCGTACAATACAGATTTACCACAATTTGCAGTTAATATGCTTAAAACACTAATTTGAATAGTAGGGAAATTTTCAGCTTCAACTGAATGTTGGCAAGCTTGTGACTTTTTTCGTGCATGCATTAATATTTATTAAAATATTGATTTTATTTTTTTCCCCTTATAAGCAAATCATTTAACTAAATATCGGTAAACGTAACATATAATGATTTAGGAGAGCAATATTTTAAAACAATAAGTAAATTTCTTACCTTCGGGACAGTTTGCCTTAACCTCATTTCGGTTAAAAATGGTTTGTTTACATATCATAACATTTGTTAAAATGCATAACATGTAACATATTTTCGGATTATATTAAATTGCTGCCTTTTTTTTAATGTCCAAGAAACAATTTCTGTTCTAGTAGAATCACGTTGATTGAAGTTAAGGTTAGGATTTTCGTAGGTACCTACCGAATTGCATTAGAAATCGCAAACAAAACTAATGCAGAAAAAAACGTGCAGAAGTATTTAATCATTAACACAGGCAATGTGTATTTCTGGCAAAATTTAACTGCCTAAGATGTACAATTTTCCCACAAAAACTGAAATGAAGCTGTTACCAATGGCATCTAATTCTTTATGGATTAGGTGAAAGTACAAATATTTATCGTATCTTCACTTCTTGAAGACAGGTGTATAGCAATTGTTAAGGGAAAAAAAACACATTAATTTCAACATAAAAATTAAAAAGACACTTAATTTTATCGCAACCCTCACCTGGGTAATTGTTCCGTATCACGTATCCAAGGTTATTCCTTGATCCTGTTGACATGATCATGTATGATTTATCCGGTGGCACATGATGCTTGCTGTTTTAATTAATGTTAAAACAGCAAGCATCATTACCACAGGATCATGCCGATTAGTATCAAGGGATAGACTTGGATACGCAATACAAAAATTTTACCCACACCTCCCTCTCGACCTAAAAATAAAATTCATACAAAACATTTAGACTAATTAAAGTACATAAGCAGCAAGTTTGAGCAGAATTTGAGACTCATTGACATTTAGAACAGTACCTAAGTATTAATGTATTGTGTTCTTGTCCTCAATGTGCGACTACACACTACCTAAAAAGAGGAAATTCTGTAGGGCATGAAAACAAAACGCTCATCACTATTTTAATTACACAAAACTTTTATTTTGTTTCGTTTTAATAATTTACACATACCTAGTTTTGTCAGGCGGAAACTTAAAGTAAAGTTAATTATTATTATATCTTCTCTTGTACCAGTAGTTAACACAACACGTAGCTGAATCAGGCACGTTTCATAACAGTGATTTATAAAGTAGTTTATGAAATCATTGATATTATTTAACGAGATTACTATTTCAACATGATTGAAACAAAATTTCCTTAGAATTTTTTTATTAAACCTAATATTGCTTAATTCAACGCCGACGCCATTAATTATGGTGTTGTTGGATAAACAAGTGGTTCAACATGCCAACGAAAACTTGTTTATTTTCTTTTAAGTAAATATATTATTTTCATTTCAACAATACCAATTTATGCCATAAATATGATAAAATGTTAAAAAAAATGTAATAATTATTTAATCATCGTGGTATTTTGATTATAATTTTTGTGCTCAGATGTTGGATAAAGTTGTATAGCAACTAGAAAAATGCGATTGCTATGCCCTATGAAGTGTCCCCCCCTGAACAAAATAACTTAACTTTCGTATATATTAAACAATATTACTCCAGGATCTGGAAATAAACATATGTGAAGCATTTTAAGCAATATTTATCGTTATTTAAGCATTTCAAAATTACATACTAAGGAACTATTGTGCAATTTGTTTGACAAATAATTAAGCAAAATAGGACGACATAATTTATCAAGCTATTACGTTTCCGTACGTGTGTATGAATACTGAAATAATTTGTATTTGTTAATTTTATATGTAAGTTTTTAAACACGCGTGGCAACGATATTTATCGGTATGTTGGCTACACACTTCAAGAAATAGTTCCTTAGTATGTAATTTTGAACAGCTTAAATAACGATAAATTTGCTTAAAATGCTTCACATAATATGTTCCAGATCCTGGAGTAATATTGTTTAATATATACGAAAGTTAAGTTATTTTGTTTACAGATGACGTTGCAAGCTGTTGCGGATGAATCACTTACGTAACTGTGTGTCGGCCCGAGCCATGTTGATTGTTGAACGCTTGTTTGCTCAAAACGACTTCTGATTTTCCGAAAACATCCAGTGTATTTGTGTACTAATTAATTTTCTAATTTTAAAGGGTTGTCTTAATTGTAACTTGTAGTGAACTATTGCTTTTACAGTGTAACTTTGTGTTAGTTATTACGGTTTGTTAGGTTATTTAAATGAATGTAAAGAAGGAGACAGCACGATATTATCAACGTGGCACGAAGAGTTACGATGTTAATGAATACAGGTCAACTGGAACAGGGTGATGTCGCAGAAATGACAGCATTTCTGCTAGATCTGGGCGTCACGACCGTGAAAAAGTGAGTGACTAATTAACACGTTATGAAAGTATGTGCGTGAAAACTTTCCGTTAGGTTGGGGCGTGTTTGTAAAATAGTGTAAAAGTACCTTCCTCGCAGCTTTCTTGTTTTGAATGTCGGGAAAATTACAAACAGACACGTTCTTATATTTTCGTTTATATATTAGGTAATGTCCCACAAGCAAAACATATTAAATGTAAGGGCATGTACACAGATACTAACCTAACATAACCTATCCTCAACCAACATAATGTAACCTAACCCAACCCAAATGAGGTTTATTTACATGAAATTAGGTTTGGTTAATTTTGGTTAGGTTAGGAAACATAATTGTCAATAATTAGAATGCATTTAAAAAACTTGAGTAGAAATTCAACTCTATGTAGGTTGTTGTCATGACTTTTTGTTAACACCTGTAACCATAAAAAAATACAGCATTTGAATATATGCTCAGGGTAAATGTGCTAATGTATGCTTTTTAATTACAGCTGTTCTGGATAACGTGTTTAGTGATATGTAATTTCTCTGCTGTGTTTATATGTGATTCTTAAACATTAGTTTCATTACAGGATATAACATAATATTGATGGTAGTGATAATTTATTGCTGAGTTTCGATTTATTTAATATATTTATTTTATTACAGATTCTTAAGTTAAGTTTTTTATGGCAACAATTTATTTTCTGCATTGTACATACTTAAGTGATATAGTTTTTATATGAGACAAACCACATAGACACATAAAAATACACACTTACAGAAATGTTTAATGTATAACTTAGAATTTGAATTTAAAATTTATTCTGCTTGATAGAAAATAATGCCTCTAATTACAAAACACATGTTGGTTAGCCATAACCTTTAACCGATACTTGACTCGGTTCGTAGTGCCAGAAAAGTGTTACTAACTTGGTTAAATATGTAGTTGAGCGGTATTTGCGAAAAAAAATGTTAAAAATCCGAAAATATCTTTATTATATGCTCTTCAACTTCCTCTTTTCATTAAAAGCGGCGGAGATAAGAAATTCCAAATACTTTAGGAGATATCGAATTTTTTAATTTTGCAATACAAGACCTGTGAAACCATTCGAGCGACGCCATTTTTGTTATTTTGCCATGTGTTCGTGAATACGCGAATCGTCAATGCGTAATTAATAAAATGGTTGATTAGGTCAGGTCAGTTACATTATTAATACTTTCAAACTAAGCCGACATTAAAAATAATGTGAATTAATTTTAATCATTCTTTAGTTTTAAAGTATTTATAATGTAACTGACCTTACATAACAAACCCGTAACTAAGGATGCACAGTAATAACTCATGTATTTTTTTTTGTTACTTATTACTTGCACAACAATATCAAAATAACAAATAAGACTTTAAAATTAGAAACGTTATAAACTCACCTAAGTTGGACGCGGTAATTAAACACCGTTTTAAACAATAAATGAACTAAATAATCACGTATTGGTTCGTTTGAATTCTGGCCTATCACGAACAATCACGTTACATCATTATCCAATAAAAAAAGTAGATGCTCGTACGTAAACAAGAAACAATGATAATCGCCACATCACGGCACTGGTATTGTGATGAAATTTAAAAATTTGATATCTCCTAAAGTATTTGGAATTTCTTATCTCCGCCGCTTTTAATGAAAAGAGGAAGTTGAAGAGCATATAATAAAGGTATTTTCGGATTTTTAACATTATTTTTCGCAAATACCGCTCAACTACATATGATGAAATTTAAAAATTAAATATCTCCGTAAGTATTTGGAATTTCTTACCTCCGCCACTTTTAATGAAAAGAGGACGTTGAAGAGCATAAAATAAAGGTATTTTCGGATTTTTAACATTTTTTTTCTCGCAAATACCGCCCAACTACATATTTACCTAAATTCATGTGATAGTTATTCTTATATATATTACAATATAATTTTGTTTAGATATATGTTAGGGAAAAAAAAATCGCTAAATGATTGTTCTTAACCATCAGTGACAGGTTAGTTGTTATACAAAATAAGTTTTCTCTATTGGCGTGCAGAACAAACTATGGACTCAACAGCTGGCTGAGCACCTAAATAAAAACAAGTTTTTTATTTTTGGTTATTTTCTTACCACCAAACATTGATTTACGCTGTGTAGACAGAACCTTCTTTTTAACTTAACGTGTGTACATTTAGCACTAAATTTGTAATTCGCATATAATGATAATATCACAACTAAATTAATTTTAACTTGCAGCGCTCCAGTGCCCAGCTGAAGAAATGCTGGGAAAATGTAAAGACCAAGCAGAAGAAAGCCCTTGCTCTTGCGACAGCGAATGGCAACTGGTGGAGGACCTTTTGTTATAGATCCTCCCACAGATCCTGAGCTGGAAATAGCATTGGGCGGTGTGTTGCATTGCGTGGATGGTGCTGTAGACTGAGACATGACGTTTTCTTCAGAAGCTTCAGCTTCTGTAGAAATTGTGATGCCACAGTCTAACAATACTGGCTCTGGTACACTCAGTACTGTCAGCTTACTTGTAGTGAATGCATCACAAGAAGAACCTCAAGCTATTGTTCCACCAACACCTGTTTCTGGTTTTCGTGCTAGAAATAAACCAGCAATTGATGTGGAGGTGGAGCGCAGGTTTGTAAACCTTGAGCGAGCCGACAAGCGTGCAAGGAAAGTTCTCGCAATGCAACAGGCTGAGCACAGGCTTAAATTGAGAGCAAGTAAGGCAATGGCAGAGGCTGAAGAGCAGCGCCTTGCAAACGAGAAGGTAGAAGCGGCTAGAGCAGTAGAAGCTGAGAAACGAGCTATTAAATTTGAGCTTGTGGCAGAACAGCGTAGGGCTGAGCTGCACGCACAGCAAATGCGACGCACTGACTAGCTACATAAGCTGCGCATCAAGATCCTCACGGAAGCAAATGATGTAGTGTTTTAAAAACAAAATTTTTTTTTTTTTAAGATACCTACTGCATTGTTTGCTTTGTAGTGACATGGTAATACGCCTCCTGGGGAACTCGCCATGTAAAATAAAGAGTAACGAGTTGAGTGTTATACCTCCAGATGTTTACCACACGTGGTAGACATCTAAGGTGATTTGGAAACTGGCACAGTTAGGTAGGTATCGTCTTGTTCCAATTATGCTAAATGTGCATGCCAATATTTTTTTAATGGTAAAAAAGTGTCCTTTAGCTTCTCTTACTGATCTATTTCAATTAAAGTTACCTGTGACACTACTTGCAATAGTAAATGTGTGGTTGCAAACGTCTCCTGTACACCTTATAAATTGGGTATTATTGTATGTATTGCTCTTATTTATGACAGGTGTCTATATAATTCATTTTATTTACCAAATTAGATCAATTTGTAGCATCATTGCTTAAATATTAATCTGGGGTAAATCTGGGTCATTTTCTTTATTCCAGAAATGATTTCCAATTATATTCTAAGTGCACTACCTATTTTTAATAAAGATAATCAAATATAACTAACCATCAATACAAATTGTTTATGCATAAATAAACTTAGTTCTTACTTTCTCTCCAATTACGTAGCTTTTAGTGTGTAGTCAAAATCACCCTTGCAACAATTTACCTAAGTGATGACTGCATAACATCCAAAAACATCCTTACAATTGTTTTTCTACAGTAAAACAAGGTTGCTGGTAAAACAATCAGCTATTAACAATAACTGGTTATACAGTTAAGACATATCCTATTAAAATTCATAACACAGTTTACAAGGAATAGAAGTAAACCTAGCCATACAGAAAATGTAGTACTCATAGGTGAACTTATGGGCATTGAATTAATATTCATAAATGGTTCACAAGGAGTATGAAGCTGAATTGGATGACATAATTTAGGACTGGTTCACAATATGGTAATATTTGTAGAGAAGCAGCTTCTGGGAAATAAGGGTAATACCTACTTATGTAAAAGGTTTATAAAGTTAAGTCAGAAACATTAATAATAAGTATTTAATATGTAAGTAATACTTTAATATATAATAATATGAGTAACATAATCAACCTTTCACTTATTACTTGCCTTACTTCCCAGAAGCCACTTTTCTGTAAATTTCATTAAAAACATTGTGATGTGGCCAGTGGCGTAGCGTGCCATCTCGGCGCCTGGGGCGGGAAACCCATTTTGCCGCCCCCATTCTATAGGTGCTTAGTTAAAATTAAATTTCACATACAATGAGGTACCTTTTATTGAAGTTAAAATAGGATGAGCTGTTTTACAAGCGGATTCTACGGGCCTTATGAGCAGCGAAGTCAGAAATAACTTTGTCAAAATCAATATTAGCAGCCAATTCTTGTTCAATCGACAATATAGTCAAGTTTGATAGTCTAGCGGAGTTATGTTCTTATATATTTTTAATGCCTTTTTGGTAATTATATTTAATTTTCGGAGCTCCGAAGTATATGATCAAATTATAATTTTTCGGGGGAATTGTTAAAGTATTTTTTTAGTATTATTATATAGCTATTTTTTATAAGTAGTAATAGGTTATGTATTTTATGATGGATGCACCGATTTGTGATGAAACGATTTTATGATATATATATATATATATATATATATATATATATATATATATATATATATATTAAATGTTGTCATATAAATTTTGTGTCTTTTTAACTTGCTGCCTCCTCTCACTGTTCGCAACCTTATTAGTATTTTTTAAGCCTGCTATTAGTTTGGGTTTTAATATTTTTTTGGGTTTACCTGCGCTCGCGGTACGGGGAAATATATGAGTTTTACTGTGTCCCGGTTTGCGGAAGTTGTTTGGTTTGCCCTGGGTTAAGGTCAATTTTTACAGTACAATGCGTAGTACTAAATTCAATGAGTGCGAAAGAGAGGCATCGACACGGGCCGACGCGTGAAAGAAAATATTTTGTATGAGTAATTAACATAATAAGGAGTGCCGCTCAACTCGGCACGCGCGCGCCGGGCGGCGCGGCGTGATGCGATGTTGCTGTTCGTATGTAAACAAACAAACGTTATAAAGAGCTCTGTCAGTGAGTTCGCAGTTTTTCTTTTAAATAAATATTAAAAAATAGTTGGTGCGCAAAATTTTAGATAAAAATGGAACATTATAGTGTGTCTGACACATGTAATGAATGAATCATAGATCAGATCTCAACCCGCTTCACCGGCGACCCGCCCCCGCGGGCTGCCGCCCGGGGCGGGCCGCCCCCTCCGCCCCACCCACGCTACGCCACTGGATGTGGCATATGGAATGTTTTGAAAAATGTTAATTTTAAATGCATACTAGTGAGAACTCATTAGACATTATAAATACACAACAAAATACTCTACTCTGGTTTAAGAACTCATCTGATGTGTAGAAGGAATTAAATTACAATTTTTTTAAAAATAATTTATCATCAGCTGAATTACTTGATGGTACTGTATGCATTAATGTCAGTAAATATTCTGCATGTTCAGTTTCATAACTAAACAAAGACTTTAGCTCATGCCAATTTTATTAAAAGTTTAAACACAAAAAACAACAAAATACATAATACGTAGTTAAAATTTTTTTTTAAGAATTTTACTTTCTACACGTTACTGTTTGTAAAAGTGAATGATTTAAAATGAAATTTTGATTCCTGAATATATCTTGTGAGACAATAAGCCAATACACAGAAGTATCGAAAGATAATCACGTAACTTGTAAGTAGGTTAACATCCCCCTTCCATATTCAGGTATTGTGTAAATGTAGGAATTAACAATACTGATCATGTTTTAAAGCATCTTTAAATGTATAATGCAGCAAGGTTAAAATTCCTTGTGCTACAAACACATTAATTCTAGGAATACCTTGAAGAAGCATAGATACACAATAAGTAGCAAAAATGAAACAAAAAAGGCACTACTAACCTGTCTGTGCCAGTTTCCAAATCACCTTGGATATCTACCACAGGTGTTAGACCCTAGAGGTCTACCATGGGTGGTAAACATCCAGAGGTACAGCACTCAACTCGTTACTCTTTATTTTACATGGCGAGTTCCCCAGGAGGCCTATTACCATGTCACTACAAAGCAAACAACGCATTATCTTAAAAACAACTTAAGGAATTATTTTTAAAATTCTACGCCATTTGCTTTTGTGATTACATGTTGATTAAAAAAATAACATTGGTGGTAAGACAGGGTTTTCAATCTACTCAAAATAAATGAACTAAATTCAGGAAAAGTTTCGCTGAATAAAATCTGCACGCACTTCAACTCCACGATTATTTCGTGGTGCCGCATTTGCAACAGGAACAGCAGGCATGAAGTGCTCCTCATCAGCTGGAGGAGGTGGCAGTGGCTCACCACGTGCAACAGCTATATTATGCAAAACAGCACATGCAGCGATGACCCTGCTGGTAGTATGGAGACTTGAGCGTAGCTTGTGTCCCAAACATGAGAACCTCCGCTTCCATACTCCAAACAGTCTTTCTACTGTATTCCGGGTCCGCTTGTGGGCTACATTGTAGCGAGATTCCTCAACTGTATTCGGCACCAGTATTGGAGTAAAAAGAAAACGCAGTTGAGGATAGCCATTGTCTCCCAGCAGTACTCCTGGCAGAACTCTATTTTCAAAAGGAGTCATCACCCGGCTGTTGCTGAAAATCCTTGAGTCATGTGTACTGCCAGGCCACCTTGTCACAATATCAAGAATCTCAAGGTTAGGACCTGAGACAACCTATAAAAAAAAATTGACAAACACCATATTTGCATACTGTTAAAAATTGCAAGTAAATACCAGTTTCAAAAAACTTTCATAGATATTTATTATCATCATTCCATCTTTTTTCAATAACAGTACTATCATAAATATCCCAGGAAACATACCTGAACATTGAGAGACGTGTAACCCTTCCTATTACGGTAGAGTTCTGCAAACTGGCCACCAGGGCTTCTAATGCCAATGTGAGTGCAGTCTATGCACCCAGTTACACCAGGAAAGCCACCATTTACATAGAACTGCCTATGGTATTCTTGAAGTTGCTGCCGTCCAGGAAAATAAACATACTCCAAAAGGTGCTCGGCCATTTGTGCAGAAACAACCTATTACAAAGTTACCAGATAAGTAAGTTTTTTTCAAGTAGGTATATATATTAAATTGGTTGATCCACTACTAAAATATAGGTAAAACTTAAGTCCCTTCAAAAATAAAATAATGTAATTAAGTCTGAGCAAGAAACTAACATTTAGGTTAGGTAAGATATGTTACAAATGCTGTGAACTTAAAATAAGAGAGAATGGCAGTCTAGGCTAGGTAGGCTTTATTATAAATACTTTAAGTAGGTTAGGTTAGCTAATTTAAATATACTTTAAACTACCTACTAAGGGCTGGTTTCACCAAGCAGGTTTAATTTTGTTACAAAACTAGATTAAGAATAATCGTAAGTTTAATTCCGATGTGTGTTTCACCATCGTTACATAAGTTTAAATTAATCGAGATTTCCAAAACTCGATTTATAAATGCCTTCCACATAAAAACACCCATTACCTAGCGAATATACCCTAATATCTGTCGGAGATACCCGAATATGTATTTTTTTCCCCTCTTGTAGATGCTAGTGATGGGTCGTTCGTTAACGATTCGTTCAAAAAGAACGAATCTTTGAGAGAACGAAATCTTGCGATTCGTTCGCGATGTAAAGAACCGGCTCTTTGAGAGCCGGTACCTTGAAAGATTCGGAAGAACGAAAACGCGGAGAGAACGAGATGAGAGAACCGGTCACGTGCCCGGTCTGATTCGTTCGTAAAATGATTCATGACGTCAGGAGTCTGAAGAATTAGCAATCACAGCGTGCGCATGTTCACAAGAGCAAACGATAACTGATCAAATAAAATAGGGTAACATGAAAAGTATCTATACCTGAAAATGTCAACTGTTAAGTAGTGGTTTAAAATTGCTTTTTCACATTCACATACACAAAATTTGGAAATAAAAAACTAAAAAAACAAAAAAAAAACTATGAATTAAAAAAATATGGAAAGTAACTACAAATGTTCACACTTACCATTTTTGGGTTAATTAATGTACTTCATTTGTTTCTCTTCATACTGAATTGCAGTAGTATTAAATTTTTGTCTTTTTTTCTCTAAATGTATTGGTCTACATGTAAACACTTTACTGTCACTAGAGTGTAAATAGCCTATATATTAATATTTGTAACTTAAAAAGTAATAAAATATAAATAATCTTGTTTCATATACGCAACTGTGATTCACTGGCTACGGAAAGCAATGTTCAAATTCAAATACAAAAACACGTACGTAATACTCTAAAGGATGAACGAGTTACAACACCTGATAAAAGAGCCAGATCCCATACACAGAAAAGAACGAATTGACCGAGATGAACGAATCATCTCACGGAACTGATCCAAAAGAACCGATTCGGTCAAAAGATCCGTTCTGCCCATCACTAGTAGATGCAGCTTTTGGTCGAGCGTTATTTATGGTGGCCGCATCAACCTAAAAAAAAAAAAAAAAAAAAAAACTTGTTTTTATTTTTTTGAAAAATTAGGGTAATACCGTGGAAATTGTCATATCGCATAAAACATGATTGGCAATGGTGCAGTTTCAGCTGCGATTAAAAAAAAAGTGACAAAGAAGTCGAAATCTTTCGCCACATGAGAAGACAGTTTTATTAGATCAGGTAACGAAACACTTCTCTGTGATTGAAAATCGTCGTACAGATGCTGTCACACAAAGCAGAAGGCGAAAGAATGGGAGATTATTGCGGCCGAATTCAATTCGATTTGCAATCAATACCACCGAATGCCAGACCAGCTGAAATCGTCGTGGGAGAAACTGACGAGAAAGATACATGCCGACAACCGAATTGAAACGTTATGCACAGGTAAGGTATTTTATGGCATTCATGCTGATTGTTTTGGTTGCAGTGGCCTTTTTTTTTCTCCATCCGAATATTCTTCTTCTTCAAATATAACATTGTAAGCTGCTCAAGCCATTTGTTTACATACGTTAAGCGAGATTAGCTGCGCAAACTGGAAGAACTTGGCCAGTTAATATAAAATCTCGCTTTACTCTGAAAAATCGAGATTACGCATGTGGTGAAACGCACAATCGACTAAACGAGTTTATATTGAAACTAATCGAGATTAATTTGCTTAAACTACGTTGGTGAAACCGGCCCTAAGGATGGTAATTTAGGTCGAGCAAGATATTTTTCAAATCAGTAATCAACTAGGCTTTCTAATGTTAACAATTAACGGTAATTTCTCTGAAACTATTGGGTATTTCTTATGTCCGGATTTTGCAAAATATAGCACTAAATTACAGTTTGAAATTTTTATCTTTTTTTTTAAAGGAAAAGGGGTTAAACTAGAATTTTACCAAAATTCATTAAAAATAGTAAACTAAATTTGTGCTTAATAGGGCCTGAAAAAACTACTCACATAACATTATCTTACATTGTTAACATTGCATTACCTTCACAATCCTTGACACTGTTGCTTGATTGACATGGCATAGGTCACCACAAACATTCTGCAAGGAAAAAAAAAAAAAACATGAGATCACTCATACTGTACATAAAAAAAAAAAAGTAATTTCACAAAGTAGCGGCTTTAGGATAACTAGATGAACAAAAAGGTTTTTGGAATGAATAAATCACATCAATTAAATTAATATATCTTTCACTACTTTTTTTTAAATATTATTACAATAGCTGACACAACCTACCTTACCCTTTTATTAATATACATAATTATTACCCAGCAAATCTACTCCGCCAAATTACCATTTTGAGTTAAAAATTAATTGGGTAATTAAACACACACTAAAATAATGTTGTATGTGACGCCAACCGCCGGTGCTCCCTCGTCAGCAAAAGGTCGTTATGCCACAGCAACACTTGCTCCTAAGTGCGTCGAACACGCCCGAGCGTGATGACCGCGGAGTGTGTGAAAGTGCGCTGCAACGAACACTAAAGCGACGTCAGCGCCCGGCCGGGTGTGGCAATGCGCCTAATTAATTGTATAATTATTTTGTCAAATTGAAACAACTAAATTAATAACAATTTAAAAGAAGATTCATGTTAGGAAAATTATGTCTAATTGTCTTATAAGCATATATTGTGTAACTTGTCTCTTTAAGTCCAAAACTGGCCGGGTCGGTTTTCCCGTGTTCCACGTGGTTAGACGCGAGGCCGCAGGGCGGTCTCGCGCTCAGTTACCGTCGGGAGCTCGAAGGGGTCGGGCGCTCCGCGAACGTCGGGCCATCAACTTTCGCGCTTCATCTCCATATCAGCAATAGTGTAAGTCTTTTAAAATCCTTAAACTAGCTCGGCGCCGACCCCACCCCAGTCGCACGATATTTCGTGCGACTCGTAACTTACCTATTAATTTTTATCCCGACAGGGAATTTTCACATATTTTACGTAATTCCATGTCCAGTTTAAGGACAGCGTATAGTGTTACGCAGTTTCGGCTTCATAGCCAACTAATTGTTATTACCGTAGACTCTTTGTAACGAGTGTTGAATGCTACTGACTAACTTTCGCCTTTTAATTTTCACCATCTTAAACGTGTAATTTGTAACGTGTGATTTAACTGAATAACTTTCAATTCCAAGAGCTTTTAACGTGTACGTCTCCAGCTAGCGTATCTACGTAATTTTAGAGACATTAATATTTCGTCGCAGGCTAGATTGCAAACAATCCTGAACATAGGGATTTCTCTTTGTGTTTCCGTGTCAGCCTAAGTCGTAGCAACATAAGTTCCGCGACTATCCGCCAAATCCTTCATAGGGACGAGTACTTACCGTTCCAGCTTGTCGATATTAATTTGCAACCTATCCTGGTCGCGCGCGTCGTTTACGTTCAGAGAGAGACGCGTGTCACAGCGGTCCGACAACGGACGCGGCCAGTACCGGGACCAATAAGTGTATCAATACTGAATAAAGTGCAGTGTCCTGTAACTCGTTTACCAATCATTTACAAGGCGTCCTGGGTGGCCTGAACAGCCCAGGTAGGTTCCGAACCACGACACGCTCCTGCCTGCAGCCACGAGGCCGAACCCCCGTTAAAACCCCTGAGATCCTTTCCAATGCTAATATTTAATTAAAAACTTAAACAGGCAGCGGGAGTGGCGTCATATGTACATACCTGAAAACTATTGCTGCCATAAAATCGCAAGGCTATGACAATTTTGAGAACTGGTGGCAATGGCAATCCTCTCCAATCATTGTTGTCAGGAGCAACAAGAGGCACAATAGTGTCCATCACAATCTGTTTAGTAAATCGAAAACGTTTGACGAATTCGATGTCGGAGAAGAATTCGCAAGGATTTTGACCATCACGTAAATACCGTCGGGGTTGATGGTTATTCTCTATTTTCGACCCGTTGAATAAAATCCAAATATTCTTCGTCAAACAATCTCGGGACATCCATTAGAGCAAATATAAACGCACACAGTACTTTATTTACTCTAAGAACACACAATAATGTTTAAATCTCACTTACGAAATGGCTATTTTCTAGTAAATAAAGTAAGCACTTCAAAATGTAAACAAAGATGGTCTGGTTGGATATGGGATAAGTTTGTTTAACACTAGAATATTTAAAAGAGTCACATATGCAACAAAACTCTTCCTAAACATTCATTTTAATAAATTTTCATTATTTACAAATAGTACAAGTCCAATTCATCTTTAAATTGCTGTAGAAGTTTATTTAAATAAGTTATTTTTTTCAAATAATGACCGCCATCTTAATTTAAGGTCCCTTAAGGCTCGGATCGGGCGGCCTAAAGTATGACAGCTTCCTTCACTTGAAATTTAGGGTGCCGTGATGAAGTGAAGTAGAAGGGAGGTTCTTGCACGGTACTTAAGGCCACTTTTTTCGTTTGAGGGACCCTTAAAGATAAAGTGAGATCTCTGCATATGGCTGTTAGACTTGTCCCAGATATTGACTCGTTAGTAAGTTTGGTGGCACGATACCGTGCGGCGGTTACAGAATAAACCCTAACATGACATATTGTACCCTGACAAATAAAACACTTCACTATTACATATTACGTATTACACTGGGCTAATGACACATAGGCCCGTAACTCCGGCGACTCTACCTGGCTCTTAGTCTTGTCCCAGATATTGACTCATTAGTAAGTTTGGTGGCACGTGTCGCCTACTGGCTGCCCCGTGCGGGCTGAAACTATTTAGCCGGTCGGCTAGGTTGTTGCGTGAAGCGCCGACGTAACTTCTCGTAGATTCCCCAGAGTACTTACGTATTGACGTCGACCCAAGTGTCTCCTCGGCTCCTTCAGGCCGTTATGCCTCGTCAACGTCCTCCCTGTGTGTCCCCAGTGGAGTGCGACGGCCAGGGACGCACCCGCGTGCGCCCTAGCATGCCAATGAGTGTTTTTTCTATGTGACTTTATCATTTTATATCTGTGTGTATATATTTGTAAACGATTAAGGGCCTTAAATGCATGTAAATTACTTATTTTATTTATTGATTCTTGTGCAAATTCGCTGTTTAATTAATGTCTCGTGTAAGTCTTTATAAATAATTCTGTAACTTTTCTGAAGGGTTTCGCCGTAGTAGCGGGACGGAGCTCTCTCCCACGCCGGCCGATTTCCCCTCCCTCCCCGCCACCCGCGGGCGCCGGCCCGCGGGCGAGCGGGAAGAGGCAGTCGCGTCCTGGTCTCGAGCGGAGACAGACGTGTTCGTCGCTCCGCGAGCCGCGTACTTTGCGCTCGGGGTTAGTCGTTCGCTCAGTTCACAGTTTGTCACGGCAGCTGAGCTGCCACCGCGAACCAGCTTAACATTGTTAATTTACGAGTTTTCGGGAGACGTGTCCAGCGGGCAGTTTCTACAACGCGAACGTGGAGTTACGGGTTTCTGAACTTTCGCCGCCTAAGGGACATTACGTAACGGGCCGCGTACGCACAGTGCTCCATCTTCGAGCCCTCTCTCACAGGGTCAGCTCAGCATTGAGAACTTTACGATTCGTGTTGAAACGTATTCGCGAACAGTACGGTCATCAGGGAGTCCGGGTCGCCGCGGTAGGGCACTTGTCCCGCGACGGGTCCGCCAGGCTGCGGCAGGTCTTTATACGTTAATAAAAATAGGCTCGTGAATTCGTTAATACCGTGTTCTGCTTGCGACAGCCTACCAACATTCCTCATCGCTTCACTCTCCCTCCAGGTCCCGCCTTTCCCGGTCCCGGCCACGTTGGCCTGGACCCACACCTCTCCGACGAGGGCAGTACGGGCATAACAGGACATTTACTTCAATGGGAAAACGGGGACCTGAAGCCGAGGGACGTCAGTATAATGCTGAACACTCGTCTTGGAGCACTAAATAATTTAAGTGAAATACCACATGGTAAATTGAGGCCGACCACGGAACTGTACGAAAAAGACTGAGAAAGATTACGACTATTGAAACTACATGTCGGTGAGAACAAAAGTTGCTGGTCCCGTGTCGCGCAGAGCCTGCCGGCCTCTCCGAGCTCCAGAAGGATACTGCCGCTCTCACCGCGCGCGACCCCCCTCCCCCACCAGCCATCCCGCTGAAACGTGTGATTTTCGCGGGAAACTGTACCGGCCAGGTTCGGGACAAGGCGCACAGTGAAACATAATTTTTGAGAGGACTGAAATATTAAATGATGAAAATAATGTCTAATAAAAACCTGTTCGGCGGAGGGATATGCCACACCCAGCCGGATCCTTCCACCGACGTAGCACTTGTTGCCTGGCGTTCACCTCATTGCATGATCTACACTTTGGTGCGCGCACGAGCGCTTTCGGTGCACACACCTTTGCGAGACTTGATGAGGCATAGCGGTCTATGCGACATAGAGGAGTATTGGCGGTCGGTGTCAGATCTTAAAATTTTCTGTTTTCAGAACAGTATGTTATTTAAAAAAAATTAAAGGTATTTCTCCATACCTATACCTTTTATACTATTATTGAATATTCGGATCACCAATATTAGTATGTATAAATTTAATTCTGATTTCTGCATAATTATAGCTTGGTGTTGATTGTATTTTAGCCCTACTGTGTGTGTGTGTATTTTATTATTTATTTTTTTTATAACTGATATAGGTTTATTTACAGTTAATTTTTATTATTTGAACCATTTGTAATACGATTGTATTTATTTGTATTGTTGATTTAAGTTTAACTTATATTGTATTAAATTGTATTTAACTTGCTCCATCTCCCTAATTTGGGACTAAACGGAGTGCATGAATAAATAAATAAATATGGGAGAGTTAATGTATCATCCTTTAAATGGTCTGGGCACTCTAGTGTTGTGAAAGGGAGGATGGGGAAAACTTTATCCACCCCTCCCCCTGAAATGAAATTCTGTGTACATTTTGGCTCAGGAAAATAAGAAACAGACAATTAAAAAAAATCTATGGACCGCGATGTATAGATTGCTGACTATTGGTGGTATAGAGTTGCCATCGTCCGGTGTCTCGGGCTCGAGTCCCGGTGCGGTTCCTAGCGGGAGTGGCTGTTGCAAATGTAATGAGTCCGGGTGGGCGCCAGACTAGTTCTGGTGCTAGTCGGTAGTTGGGTCGTGCGGTCGATTGCCCTGCGTGGCCCACTAGGACAGTCGGCGGTGTTACGTGGGTTTGAGGACTTCCCTACTTGGCGGGGGTTGGGAATAGCAGGTTGAAAGAAGCGTACGCTGAAGTGAGGTAATAAATGACGTGCGTCATTTATTCAGTCGACGGTGGCTCTGGTGTAACGTTGCTGGTTACACGCCACGTCGTACAAGAGGTGACGTTACAAGATACAAATTACACAATTACACACAACTGAGTCTGAGAGTTACTGAATTACCATAGCACAAGTTTACGAAAGGAATGTTACACGAGGTTGCGTTTTACAAGTTTACGAATGTTACGTGGAGAGATGCGTCGAACAAGTTTACAAAAGAATTGTTACACGAGGTTGCGTTGCACAAGTTTACAAAAGAATTGTTACACGAGGTTGCGTTGCACAAGTTTACAAAATAAAATGTTACACGAGGGTGCGTTGCACAAGGTTACAAAGAAATGTTACAAAGTCACTAATTATTCCGTATTATCGTGTCCCTAGGCGTTTCTGAGCCTGGTTACTCAACAAGGGGTGAGGGTGATTGGAGGCGGCCAATCCCGTAAATCTGCGTATTGAGGCGGTGCTCGCGTCCACGGCAGTGGAGCACGGACCGCAGCTAAATTCACTCAAGAGTTCCCTTACGGGGAGTGTCAGCGCCGGAGCGACTGAGATTAACAAAAGTTCTGTCCTCGGGAGTCGGCCTGTACCGGATAATGCACCTACCCCGCGGACCAAGTGTGGTGCAGGGGGGGGGGGGGGGGTGTGATATTTATGCGGCCGGATTAGGTCCTGGACCGAAAAGCTGGACCGGGTACACACGGAGAGATTATTAAAAGGGTTTGAAGAATGACTATATTTACCAGAAGTGAACTCGGTGTGGACAAAGGATGATGTCTCTCCGTGGGACGTGCGTCCGCCCCGGTCCACGAGTCGCGTTGAACTGGCGTCATGTCATGGCGTCCGGCCGAGGCTCGGTGGCCCTCGCGCCAGGGTTGACCTCATTACGTTAATTTCTGATCTGATAAGTTAATAAGAGTACATATTTAATGATGCTAAATTCTTATATTAATTATAAAGGCTGAATTAAGGTCATTTGCCCCTTCTATGAATTGAAAGTTATTATATTTAAGAATTATTATGTTTGAATGTTTTACGTCACACCAGCGACTGTTCGTCTCTTGTCAGATTGCTCTGGTGGGGTTAATGACGCAACACAAGGTTTGAATAATTATGTCATAAGGTCTGGTTGATTGATTCAGGCAGAAGGCCGCCAGGGGAACACTCACACACGTATTGCTGTAGTTACACACGTGAGTGCCCGGGCACTCCTACGTCGCACTTCCGTCAACCGACTTTAAATTACTACGTAATATAGTTTAATAATTAGTGTTTGTTTTTATAACGTGGTTGATTGAAGTCTGTTTATTTGGGGGAGGTCGGGTTCTACCTTAGTTGTTGGTGGCTCGCCTGACTCGGGTGGGCCATGGCTAGGGGCGCGTTCCGTTAGCGGGGTGAATACTGGCGGTTGCAGGTCGGGCTTTAGGGTGGCCTTCGGTCGGACGACGTCAGAGTTAGTGGTGTTATTTCTACACATTAGTGAGAAATGTTGCCAATAACAATACAACATTATTTATTATATAAATTAACATTTAATTGAAAAAAAAAGCTTATCTTCTTTACAATTGTAGTTTGATTGCAGATTGATAAATTATTTGTTCTTTTATTGTGCTTTATGCTGGCTTACAGACCGAGCTTGAACTCCTGAGTCCAGAACTACTTAAAGTGGTACGAAGCAACGAGCAATAATAATTTAATTTGTTACCTGATATACACATATTTTATCTAAGTTCTTCCAATGTAATAAGCAATATTTATTAACCAAAAACATTTTTAAAAAGCTTTTTAAAAATCTTTGATTGTATTTTTATGTAACAATGACGTAAAGTTGTATTGTTTCAAGTTATATTATAAACTTTTAAATTTCATAATAGTTCTGTAATTATTACTGTTTATAGTTTTTAAATTGTAACTTGGTAGTTTTGTTAAACATTAAAATAATTAGGAAATTGGTTTGTAAGGCAAAGCCAATCAAATATGAGCAAGTGTACAAACATTGATGACGTATTCTACTTGTGACGTTTTTTAATTCCACGTTGGAATGGAAGTCGGTGTGGTCAAGTTGTGGTGAATTTAGATTGCGACTGTTTTATTGGGGTGGGATAAAAAAAATATTGGGAACGCCGCAGTGTTTATTTAATCAATGCTTTTGTTGTTTTCAACTTAGCTGGTCAGACAATTATTTCTGTCTTTCCAGTTGACAGATTGTGCCCGTCATACGGGGTTGAAAAAGCTTAAGAAAATGTTTTATCTTGGTAAACATTTATAAAATGTATTAAAATCGGATTAAATTGCAAAGGGTTTTATATCTGGTACATTTAGGTGCACGGGATGTAATGAGCTATTGAAATTCATTCTGATTTGATATAACGGGTCTGCTGTGAATTAAATAGAACAAGATGTCTGTGTCCAATGATCCAAGTTTAATGGACTTTATGTTAGACCGGGAAGATTTATTTGGTTCGAACTTCCTTGAACGAGATCCATTGTATACTGGTGCAAAACTGGATCAAAAGGATATGTTAAATGTAAGTAGGCCGTCATTCCTGGCCTATATGCAAGAATGAGTTATTGTAAGACGAACATTAGGTCGGTGTTGTAACGGTGATTTTAAGTTTTAACAACTTTAAATATGCAGTAGGTAATACTTGGATATTACGGCTTTTTAGAACGCAAAGAAAAAAACTAGGTAAACACGATTTTCACACACTACTTTTCCCTAAATTTACTCAGAATGGATGGTTTCGTAATTCCATATAATAGTGTATGAAAAGATTACTTTTTTATATCTTACAATACCTGTTCTTTTACTCTGCTGCCCCCATTCATTGTTTACTAGCACAACGTAATATGTTTTCCATATATTTGAAACGTTCTGAATTAACCCTGAAAGGAAGGTTTCTTAATTCCTACTATTTTGTGAAAAAATAGTTTACAGCTTACATTACAATACCCACGTATTCATGCTATCGCTGGCATTTTTTACCCGTATGGGTTTTTTAAAAACATTTTTGGATTAGGTAGGTACTTTAGTTAATGTGGATGTTTTAATAATGAAATTTATGTAACAACTGTATTGCAATTGTAATACAGATAAAATAAGGTATTTTTAATGCTTATATATTGTGTTCGTTGTTTTATTAGAATAAATTATTGCATTACAAAATGTTGTTACATTGCTTTTAAAGTACCTACTTACTATTTTGAGTCATGTAATGGTCAAGTCTATTCAAAGGCAAAAATTTGAATAGAATTGTTAACGTTCGTTTTCTGTGAGGAATAAGTGCTGTGCCCTGAAGTAGCTGCCACATTGAATTTTGCAGTATTTCCAAGGAATTCTTTGATTACAGTCATCATATATTCTGTCGTTGATATGGCTGGTGTTTCATGTATCTCAGTTTTTCCCTGGATCTTGAAGGCTTGATCATGATGGCATGATCCTGCACATGAAAAAAATTGTAAAATAAGAAAGAATTATGATTTTAGTATGAAAAAAATCCTTTTTATTTGACTTTTGATCAGAATTAATTACTATATGGCAATTTTTTTTAAGTACAGCATACTGAATTAAAATAGCAAGCATCATGTATTGCAGGATCATGCCCTTAGGATCAAGCCTTTAGGATACAGGTCTAAACTTCAATATATGAAACGGAAGAATTAGCATATTTTTAATTCTCCATAGTTGGTAACTGTTGTGCCAAACAGAGAGAGACACATTGCGGGTAAACAATGAATGACGGCAGTATGAAAACACAGGTAGTGTAATGTAAACTTTAAACTGTTATTTTTCACATACAGTAGGCATTAAGAAACCATCCCTTCAGGGTAACTTTAGGGACTTTGTAGTGTGTGAAAACCATGTTTTCTGATTTTATATATTCCATTCTAAAAAGCCTCAATATCCGAGTATTACCATTTAGTATAATGGTTAAATGGTTTTTGGTGTATGGTGTGGAGTGGTAAAATGCAACCTTTCACCATATGAGAATTTGAGGTTAGGATAAAAATTGATGTTTACATATAATTTAAGGATTGTGGTCAATAACACAGGTTAGCAAAAATTTTTTTAAAAAGTTTTTTTGTTAAATGGTTAATATTTGTTTTAATTGTCTTAAAAGTAATAGAAAACGGAATTCATATGATATATACCACGTCACGTTTATCAGATTTAAATGATATAGTATTTGAATAGGAAAAATAACAAAACAAAAATTTAATAATATGAATGAGAATCATTTTAGAATATTTTATTAAGTTTTATTGATTCTATAGCTATTAAAATACAACATTAAGGTATACATGAAGAAAACAATAATGTTTTCTTTTTGAAACAAAGCTGCGTTTTGTTGGTTTTCGTTTATGATTTTTTATTTCATCTCTGTGTATCATTCAGCAATAGTCCGCCATTATATTAACGTCCCAACGGCCCTGATATCTTCTTTCCATCTCTTTTATGTCCTGATGAAACTGTTAACCTTGTTCTTCACTGTAGTCGCCTAGATTTTTTGGAAAACAATCAATGTGAGACTTCAAAAAATTAATTTTCAGACTCATATTACAGCCAAAATTTTTATAGGCATTTAACATTTCCTGGACAATATTTTTATACGCAGGAACTTTTGTATTGCCTAGAAACTTAGATACAACATTTTTAAAGCCATGCCAGGCATTTCGTTCCAAGGTTATCACTTTTTCAAATTGTGTATCCCTAATCAGTTCCCTGATATCAGGTCCCGTAAATATTCCCTCTTTCAACTTCGCTTCAGATAAGCTAGGGATACATGAACAAAGATACTTGAAAGTATTTCCATCTTGCGGTAATGCCTTAAGAACTGTTTGATCAAACCAAGTTAGATGTGAAGTGGTGGAAGCAATATTTTTTCGGGATCCATCAAGCTCGGATTGATGACATTTTTTACTCCAACTTTCAATTCCATTCTAATTTTCCCATCAGATTTTTTCCAATGTAAATTTCTTGCTCTACTGCCCCATTCACAAATATAACAGGGGAATTTTGTGTAGCCTTGCTGTTGACCAAGAAACATGCATATGATTTTTAAGTCACCGCAAACTAACCATTTGTGTTCAGTGTATTTTATTTTCTCCAAAACATTTTTCAAGTTTTCGTAAGTTTCTTTAAGATAAACTGAATGAGTTACAGGTATCGATGCAAATTTATTGCCGATATGCAAAAGGACAGCCTTTAAGCTTTTTTTGAAGAATCTATAAAGAGTCGCCATTCTTGTGTATTGTATTCAATATTGAATTTTTGTATTAAACTGCCAATATCACAGCAAAATACTACATTTTCCTCTTCATAAAATACTCCACAAATTCTTGTTCTCTGCTTTGATACCAGTAAAATGTAGTTGCAGCATCTAATAAATTGTTTTCTTTTAGTCGAGAACCCAGAAGTTCTGCAGCGTCCTTAGTTAATCCAAGATCCCGTACCAAATCATTCAGTTCTTGCTGTTTTAAAGGTCGAGGGTCATTTGTAGGGTGAAAAATTTCACCACTGCTTTGCAGATGATCACTTTGTTCTGAGTTTTGTGAGAAAGGTGTTTCGAAGCTGTTAGTGTTAGTAGGTACTGGTATGGGTTATTCGGGTCCATGTGGAACTGGCTTTGTTACAGACGAATTATCAGGATACACAATTTTGGTGCGGTTTTTAGAATTATATCCTGTTACATTGGTCAAACAAAAATAACAATCATCTGTATGATTTTTTTGTTCCTGCCACAACATAGGAATACCGAATGACAATGATTTTGATTTACCGTAAGTCCACCGTCTTAACACTTAAACACGTAGCCGGCATACTGTATGCGGAACCCACTGTTTCTCTTGGTAACATAACCTCGATCCGAAGTAAGCGTAATAAGCATTTTTTATAAAGTCTGTTATTTTTAATCTTTGCTTAACTATTGGGTAAATCTGTATTGTACGGATTAGCGCCAAAAAAAATCGTACAAATATGAAATAACTTTCATTATATGCTATCTTACGTCCTCTTTTCAGAACCGCCTGCGGAGATTAAAAATTCCAATTACTTTTGGAGATATCGAATTTTTTAATATTCATTTTTTGGCAATTTTTTTAAAAAAAAAATTTAAAAATCCGAAAATACCTTTATTCTGTGCTCTTTAACTTCCTCTTTTCATTAAACCCGGCGGAGATCAGAAATTCCAAATACTTTAGGAGATATTGAATTTTTTAATTTTCATGTTGTGCACTGATGCGGCGTTTAGCGGGAAGCCTACGATCACACATCTTTCTGGACATACCCGAATACTCACGTTGGCAAGCCTTCTTTTCTTAAAATTAACAAGAAGTAATTAAAAATACTTTAAAATATTGTAGATGGTTGGTTATATTAGGTAAGTATAGCTACATTAAAAAAACTGTAAAATCATTTTATGGTTGCTTAGCAAATAACATTTTAATTTGTAGCTATCCAGCGCTAGGAAACCTTTTACATGATTTCACAGTATTTTTAATGTAGCTATCCTAACCAAATCAACCATCCACAATGTTTTGAAGTATTTATAATGTAGCTAACAACCTAATTGACCATTAGTTTTCATGAGTTGCATATTTATTTACAATAAACAAAAAAAAAAAAACGAAGATGCACGATCGGGCGTTTGCCTCTCGTCTCGTCTGTTGAAAGAAGGCTTGCCGACGTGAGTATTCGGGTATGTCCAGAAGGATGAGTGAATCGTAGGCTTCCCGCGTTCACCATTGTTGCTTGTTTACAAGTATTATTATTTATTTTTTTCGCGACGTAGTTGAACGACTACATCATGTAAAAAGAAAATTACGTGAGTTCCTACTGTTCATCGTTTTTCCCGGTTTGTTAGGTCAGGTCAGCTACATTATAAATACTTTAAAACTAAACAACCATTAAAATTAATTTTTATTATTTTTAATGTCCCGTTTTGTTAGGTCAGGTCAGTTACATTATAAATACTTAAAACTATACAAGTAAAATTAATTGATATTATTTTTAATTTCCGTTTATTTTGAAGTATTTATCATGTAACTAACCTTACCTAATGGAAAATTTCTGTTATTTAGGCATTAACGCACACACGGCAAAATATAAAATGGTGTCTGTTGAATGAATACATAGGGCTTGTATTGCAAAATAAGAACGGCGATATCTCCAAAAGTAATTGGAATTTTTAATCTCCGCAGGCAGTTTTGAAAAGAGGACGTAAAAGAGCATATAATGAAAGTTATTTCATATTTGTACGATTTTTTTTGGCGCTAATCCGTACAATACAGATTTACCAACTATTGTATATTGTCTGCAAATATAGCAAAATACATCCGAGGAGCCATAGCTACAGATTTAGTAAAACAAACTTTTATTACACTTTTTTATTTTGCAGTTTATACCACTATGATTAGTCATAGACTACATAAAACTTTTTTTGATACTTTTTCTCACAGGGGAAAGGCAGGTTAGAAACAATAGACTATAGGATGGTCATCATAGAGTATAGAATAGAAATATAGATCATGGAATCAATTTTGTAAAAAAAAAAAAAAACGAACTTACCGATCTAACCAACTACATATGTATTTATCTATTTGCAAAAAGAAAGTGATGTGATACGTTAAAACAAAGTTTATATTTGCTATATACAGACCAACATCTACATGTTTGTGACAAATTTATTTAAAAAACTTTTTCATCGCAGACCTGTGTAATTGACTAGATAAATATCTAAGAGAGATGCATATAAAGCAAATGAAAATAAAAAAATGCAGTTTTTTTACTTAACCCAATAGCATTATTGCAGTTAGCGATTTGAAGGTGTTTTTAGGGTTCATTAGGTTAGTTCATTAAAAAATACTATAAAATCATGTGAACCATTGGTTAGCTTAGGTCAGCTAAATTACGTATACATAACGTATTAAATATGGTTTCATTAATATGTGGCTTATATATACACCTATCCCTCACTTAGCACGACTAATTCGTTCCTAAAAATGCTCGTGGTGTTCGAAATCGCGTATTGTGAATCATTAGTTTTCATAAATAGCAAGGCTAATTTATTTAATGTGTTCCAAATTTGTGTTGGAAAATATTCTTCACGTAATATAAATGCGTTGAATAACACTCAACTATAATAATGTCACACAATTTATCTTAAATGCCTCCCATCGCACTTTGAAAAATACGACACAGCGTAACGGAAGATACTTACGTGGTTATGTACTTTATCATCAGTCTGCTGGCTGACTCACCCGCCTGGGTGTGACCTTCAACTCACGTCACGTACTTTTCCAAACCATCCTTTACTGACAGTGAAACCGATACTACTGTCCGGATGATTAAATTTTAATTTTTCTAAAAATAAAGTGCTTATTCATGTGTCACCACCTGGTTCACACAAATCCTGTCAGGCCAATGATTATTTTTTTCATTGCAACATTCATTTAACAACCTTTTCCACGTGAATCGTCTGTTATATAAACTTTTGGTAAGAGTCCTTATTTCGTATGATTGTGCACACAGTTGACATGCTTAAAACTAAAGTGTGACCGACATAACAGTGGCCTTCATGACAATCTTTGCGCCGTAATACTTCTAGTTATGTCTAAAATACTTGAACATGATGCATAATGAGTGATCAAGCACGTATAGTTACCGGTAGCTGAATGGGCAGACATTGCTTTTGTTTGAGTGAATTCCCTGCCACTAGCTAGACTGAGTTCACGGCCCAGTTTGTGGCCAGGTGACAATGGTACGGCACGGCGGCATACATGTGGACGTTAAAACATTTGGTCCTTTATGCTCCATAGTCACAATTTAACTTGCCATAGCTGATGTTTGTACAACATCCGATAGCGTAGACAAACCTGCGCGCACATCTCTTCCCCCTTTGTTTGGTTAACTGTATCCCACAGCACATCTTTTGTTTATAGAAGTAGAAACAGACTTAGTGGCGTCGTGCTCGACTTTTTTGTTTTTGCCTGCCGAGATTTCATGCTGACTGAAATTTACAGACGTGCTATTGAAGACTGGGGCAGTAAAATTCACATTGCGCAATCTGAAGACGTGCTAAGTGAGGTGGTGTACCAACATATCTGTTTTCAAAAATCTTCAACATATGTGAAGATTTAACCTTAATAATATAACTAAACATTTGGCAACACTGAAATACGAAGAACCATTTAATAACCCACCTTCCCAACAACTTACAACCACTCACAGCAACCACGTGTCAAATGACATGCGAACATCTTGTTCCAAGTATTCAGCATGGCAAATTCATGTCCTATGGGCATGCTACTGGAAAATAATTCCATCTCAGGTAATGATATAATACAATTACAGTTTTCCCATTTTATAAAATAATTTTAATAGTGCCAAAGTTAAGATAAAGTTAATTTTCAAATTTTATTAGCTTTTTTTGGGATGTACCCCTTGCCTAGATAGTTATTGAATAATTGTTTGAGAAAGCTTGTCTCAGATTTATTATAGCTCTTGAGAGGAAGCATATAAAGTTTGTTCTACTCGCAATCTCTTTTGCCCCCTAGGAGTAGTAATATTTAGGTTCAAATGAACCTCAGTCAGAAAGCATTTGTAACACTCTTCTAGGCAAAGATAACTTTATTTTTTTCAAACTTGCCACTAAAGCAGATGTCTTTGAAAAACACATTTGTAAACTAAGATTTATCTAAAGATAAAACTGCTAAATTAATAAAATTAAGAATAATGTAATGGAAAAGTTAATTGAAATAAATGTTGAAAACCATACAATGGCTGAAAATAAGGTATACTAATCATGTTTAAGCTGCTGCAAGTAGGCAAAAATGTCAGCTGCTTACACTCCTCTCATATTTCAGGAAGCAAATTAATTAATATACATTATTTCTCTTAATTACTTTTTTTTTAACTTCCTTTTCATGATAAATTTTGCAAAGGTTTACTGCTTACACTCCTCTCATATTTCAGGAAGCAAATTAATTAATATGTATACATAATTTCT
Organism: Bacillus rossius redtenbacheri; assembly: GCF_032445375.1. Lineage (NCBI taxonomy): Eukaryota > Metazoa > Arthropoda > Insecta > Phasmatodea > Bacillidae > Bacillus > Bacillus rossius. The sequence goes on along the minus strand of NC_086330.1, from coordinate 179,289,392 downwards.
CTTAATTACTTTTTTTTTTAACTTCCTTTTCATGATAAATTTTGCAAAGGTTTACTTACAGCTACTTATTTTTAAAATTTTGTATATAATTTTTCAACCGTATAATTTACCATGATTTCATAGCTTTTTAAAACTATTAGGTTTTCAAGAATTCAGTGAGATTCGAAAACCCACTTAACCAGAAGTTCAAAAAACTTATTATGCTGTTAAAATGTTTTAACTGCAACTTACCAAAAAAATTTATCTTTAGTGATACGACGATACTGTATGATCATTTGGCCTTTGCGAAAGTGTAACAGTAATCTACAGAAAAGCTCATGAGAATAATACATTTTTGAAGAAACAGGAACCCTCACACTGAAAATAGACAAAAAATTCACCTATTTTGGAGCCAGTATTAATCTTTTTTATGGCATTGTTCATAAGCTAACATTGGCTGCAAATATATAGACTAAACCTTGAATTCAGTCAAGTCTTAAAGTAATTGTACAATATCACAAAAATTTTCTTGATAACACTAACTGAACACCACTATAAAACACCATTAAAAACAACATAATTACAAACTGAATCAAAATTTATTTCCTCTCTTTATACTGTTTGAAGGATTGGAGAATTTAGACACTGCTAGTGGGTATGAGTAACAATGTCAACCTCAAACCATTTAGCAAAGTAGTTCAGAAATAGAACTGGAAAATAATTAAAAGTGTTCATAAAAGTTGGTATATATTTAAATAATTAAATAAAAGTTTAATGGTACAGTCAGTACCATCACTGTAATAAATAACAAAAACTTAAATCAACTACATATATGAACTTCATTACTTATAAAATTCAAACACCTAGTCGGCAGTTATTGCATGATCTCCCTAGTTATCAAAAGTGTTTATGGGATATATCAAGCATTTGCAGAAAGTGCTGCGAATATTAAGCTTTACATCCATGTACGTACAAAGTATTAAATACAAATAAGTAAAAAATACGAAGTATTAAATATGATGTAATCGTGATGCAGAAAAAAAATTATTTTTTGGTTAATTCATAATTTTTAATTCTTCAATGGAACAGAGCCTCTTGTTTTAGAGTATGAAAAAAAAAAATTATTTTAACTTAAATTCACAATACACAATAATTCTTTAAAACATACAATACTGGAAGGAAAAATTTAGTAATTTTAAGTTATTGTAAAACAAATAACATAATATTGATTTAAAATGAAGAAAAAAAATGCAAAATACCATATTAAAATTATCGGTAAACATAATTGCACGTAAGTTAGCCACTGGAAAATTTTAACTAATATTGACGTCATTTTGAATTTAGGGTTATTTAAGTTATCTTTTTATTTGTCATCTTACAATAGAGGTCGCCTAACATTGGAGTGTGTGTTCTACTCATTTTTTTAGATCCACCATTTATTGGAGATCACATTATATCGAGAGTAGTTGATATTTTAAGAGCATCTAATAAGAGGGATGTTCCAAAAGTAAGTTTTGTAAATTTTTTTCACACAGAAACTTTATTGTCAAAAAACTACACCATGGCATCATGAATGTACACCTTGCACTATTTTTTGACATATTTGCCACAGACATTGAGACATTTGTTGTAGCGTGCAATCAGTTTGAAGAAACCACTCCTTAAAACTCGGTGCCCTGCGATGCAAGGAATTGTCGCACACCCTGCTTCATCTCAGCATTGTGTTGGAAGTGACGTCCCGAGAGTGTGGCTTTCAACGCAGGGATAACAGGGCGACCACGTTGTCAGTACACGTCTGTTTGCCATCGTGATTTGTACGCAAATAACCTCGGGCACGCCGGTCTGCTGCTACTGTCTCTTCTTCGGCGCTCTGCGCATGCGTCGTTCCTCCTCCGCTGACGCTACTTCCGTCTTTGAACTAGCAACGGGTGTGGATTCTTATGGCGATGGTTTGCTTCACCTGGTGTTCCATCTGCTCTTTCAAAAAAAAAAGATGAAACTTACTTTTGGAACGTCCCATGTATATGTAGTCATCCTGCACGACTGGTTGCATATAAGATCTAAAATTTATTATTTTACTTTAATATTGAGTTTTTAAATGCCTTTATTTTTAACTAGTACTGAAGATTCATATAAATTATGGAGTCAAGTTGGTTGACTGGTCATATCACTAGCCTCTCACCAAAGCAATCCAGGTTCAGAGGGGTACATGGTTGGGGAATATCTTCCCCTTTCCTCCCCAACACGAAATTAAAAAAAAATTCATTCCCCAACAAATTGAAAGAATTTGAAAGTGAACAACAGGAAAAGTAGTTCTATCTCCCCCCCCCCCCCCAACCCATAAATGTAATTCGGCGTATGCTCCTTACTCAGTTAGATTCTCGGCAGGATCGAACCCTGGTTTTTTCTTGGGTTTTCTCTCAATATTCCTGTTCCACTTGTCCTTCTACATTGCTTTTCCTCTCATTGTCTCAAGGCAGTAGTGTCGGACAACTGTAATGTTTGCAGAGCGACCTGTGGCAGAACAGCCCTGACGAGTTCTTGGACTCGCTGCTGAAGCTGGACGATCACTCGTTTCTGAGCGAGCAGGAGCTGCTGGCGGGGCCAGGCCCGCTGGACCTGGTCGATGCCTCGGTCCCGCCGAGCACGTGCTCGGACAGCGGGGTGTCGAGCGACCAGCAGCTGGAGCCGGACGAGGAGGAGGAGACGGTCGAGCTGGACACCTCCGTGTACAACCTGCTCGACAATAGCAGTCTCGGGGAGGTCACCATAGAGGACGACCAGGCCGTCGTCAGCATGAGTGAGTGGTCGCGCCCAGCTTGAGTGTTTTCTACAGAACATATCCTTATTTAATGGCTTGTATGATTTCAAAGGGAAATTTTTATGTTAATCGTAGCATATACTAAAGAGCATGGAATAACTTGATGTAATGTTTTGGATCAACCATTTGTATGTAGCCTTCATCTTCAAACAGTTTATTTTTAGTATATCATTTTTTAAATCTATGAAAGTTAAGATTTTCCAAAACCATATACACCTGAGTTTTTCAGGTTTGTTGGGAAACTTTTTTTTATTCAATTAGTGAACGACATACAAAAACAGACTTCATGCAAATTGTTAATCAAAAACTATACTACATGATTTCATGCATAAAAAGATTTTTTAAGTAGAAAAAACTGTTTATAAACAAATATGTTTATATTATGAATTTTTTTAAAATCTTATTCAAAAACACAAAATATTAGAAGCAAAGTAATGTAGGATTTAATGCTTCACTTTGTAGCATTGCCCTTCATAGCAGTATCTCTTCCCACCTGGGGATCCTGGCTCCAGCCAAGGAGACTTGCAGTTTATTCATGCGATACAAGATCATTACAAAATCTATGGGGTTGGTTTACTGGAGCAGGCAATAAATAAAAGAAATTAAAGACTTCACATAATTTCCAGGAATGAAGTATTTTCCCTGATAAGTCCAAATAAAAAGTACTGCAATTACCTAGCTTGAAGATAAACACCAGCATCAACATGACCAAGACACATACATGCTAACACAAATATGCACCATACTTTCATATTCATTCCTGAAAATACTAATTTTTGAAAGCAAAAAGTATTTAGTCCTTGGGCCAGACTTAATGGTTTGGCCGACAGCCACCTAATGAATAGGCATTTTACACAGTAACACAGCTGACGGTTCAGTTTTCTGTCAATGACGCTACTTTATTCAAGTTGTAAATCAGAAATTCCTATTAACGTTTGTAAAATTGCTAGAGGAAGTTTTTAAAAATCAGTTTAGTAGAATAATATTATTTAAACTAGGTAGGCCTACATAACTTTATTCAAACACTAATTTCAAAACTTAATAATCTTTGTGATGTTTGCAATAGAAAATTAACAGCTTCAGTAATTATGGACCATCCAGCTAATTGGAATGCTTTAAAATCCTTCTGAAATAATTTACTTAAGATATAAAGTAAAAAAAAAATAATTTGTCATAATGTGTTGGTAGTAATAATAGGTATAAGTCTGTGCTTGGTAAATTTTGTTCAACTAAGAACAGGGACAGTCAGCAGCACATCCTTGAATGTCCTATTTCGAACGCACACATGTATGGTATGTATTGTGGCAACATTTAACTAATATCTCTACAACAATTTTATGAATTTCATGACAACTTAAAACTCACTATTTAATTGATTACTTGTCATCGCAATAATGTGGGAGTGGCTTATGAAACCATTTATCGGCACTTTTTATTGTAAGTTAATATTATTTATTGAAGGTTGGAAGATACATAGGTAGTGTTGAAGTTTTTTTTTTTGCTTTTTAAACTAAATTACTCTGTATTTTAAGCATTTATGCAAATAAATTTGTCTGTAAATTAGTATTTTGTAAACTATCCCTCATATTAGGAGATTGTGATAATAGTTATATGTATAAATTATTGTAAAATATGTTTATTTATACAATATAACACTTTAAGAATATTAAGTTATCAGTTAAAGATTAATAATTTTCCACAGATATTGGTTTCAAAGATTATTGCAGTGTTACTTTTTTCACCTCTGTATGATGCTATGATAAATTTTTTTGGTCCTCAAAAGAGTATAAAACATTGGTTCTGTGTTGGATGTAATGCACAAAGTGGGCATTGACCTGGGTACCAGGAAGTGTGCGTGCTCCAGAGTAGAAAGTAGGGCAGTTGAGAAACTGGTTCTGAGAGTGTAGGAGTATGAAAAGTGGAGTGCTTATCTTGAATGTTCGTAGCGAAAGGCAGGATCAGCATCAGTGTATGTTCCCAGCTCGGTTGTGATCTAGCAGCTCATTATCGCCAGACTGATACTACCCGGGTCTTATTTTGTACATGATCAATAATTATTATAATAAGTTTTAATATTTTTTATTTTTACTATTTCTTGATATTTTAAGACCATAAAATAGAATCTTTTGACAATATCAATATATAGTTGTGTGCATCCTGAAGGGAAAAAAAATTATCATTTCGAAGCACAGGAGAAACTATTTTGACCAATGTCACTAATAATCAGGGTTGGAAGAAAAAAAAGTTTTTTTTTTTTTTAAAAAAATCAAACAACTTGGTTTCTTTTTGTTTAAACCAGCTTTTTTTAAATTATGTTAGTTATTTTTGTTTTCAGCATGTTCAAATGAAAGCTATATATAACATCCTGCTTTCTGTTACTCATGTTGAACCAGAAAAGTTATAACATCAAAGAACTGAACTGAAGTCCAGCAAATATGCACTTCTGACTGGGACTTAACCACAGAAAGGGTATTTCCCAACAGGAAGAGTATTTCCCATAGAATGGGTGTTTCCCACAGAATAGGGATTTACAGTACAGTCGGGGATTTTCCTCAGAATAGGAATTTTTTTTAAAATACATTTATTTATTCCTCTTTTATTACATTCTGTCTATAATTTCCTAATTAATTTAATTTTGCAGGAGTATTTAACTGGGTATAATATACAACTTATTCAGATAATTTAAGTGATAAGTTCTTGATAAGTGTATAATTTTTTGTTCCTGTAAATAAAAAAAAAACATTAATGAGCTATATTTGTTGCTACTAATGTGGAATCAGACCTTTTATTAAAAAGTAATTTTTTTTTAAATCACATGGTTTAAACCAGTCAACCTTGCTATTAATAACAAAACATTCCATTTATTATATTGTATATTCAAACACAGCAAAAAAAATTTATGATTAAATGATTTGAGACCTGAAAAAATGGAGATTTTTTCTCAAAAGTGGTGTTTTTTTCTTCACAAAATTCGCAACTAAAGGTGTGGTTATTTTGTTTTTATGTACACTTTTATTTGACTGCATTAAAAAAAATTAAACTTTAACATAACATAAATTCTATTTTGTAATTGTTTTATCTTACCACATTTAAAATGAAAGTGCATAAAAATTCTGACTGTAAGTGTTGAATTTAGTCATCAAAAGACAGCATATTGAACACTTTAACATTGCTTTCTTTCAGGTTCTGCCTTTTGTTTGTGACAGTTAACTTGTAGTGATAAAGTAACCATCAACATTTTTTGAAGATCTACTAACAGCACGCAAGACTGCTAATGCAAACACATTGTTATTTATATTCAGAGAAGTCAGCACTTTCAACATTTCTGTGTGCTTTTCTGTTACAAATCTCTTGCACATCTTCTTTAAGGGCTTCTTAATCCTTGAAAATCTCAAATTGATGAAGTTGGGGAATACAGTGAAACCTCATTAATACAAACCTGAAGGGGAGTAAAATATTTCAGGTCGTAATAACGAGGTTCATATTAATGAGGTTCTTGAGCTAATAGGTAGAATAAGAACTCGATAAGAAATATTGAATTCCTACATGTCAGAGCACTAAAAATGTGGTATATTATTATTGTAATAGAAGACAGATATTGACATGCACACTAACAAAATGAACTTAGAAGCAATTTTAATAGTTTTAATAAAATACACTATAACAGACTGATAATTAGTATACATATACATATGTATGTATTCTTATTTAATATGTTTCCAAAGTTTTGACAAAAATGATTAATATTTACCGTACAGTTAATTGCTGTTGAGTGTATAGCAATTCTTATGCAAAGTATGCAAGATATATTTACATAGGTTTAAAAAAATTATTAATTTTTTTCTGGACACACTTATCTCTGTAAATATCATTTACAGCAGAACATATCTTCTCAAATCCTGCAATCAAGTCAATTGGCACATCACTTGCAGCAAGTACATTTTCCAGTGTACGCAAAGCACTGATTGTGTCACTTTTGCTTGGAAGTTTATGCACTACCTCACCATTGTCGTCATCACCATCATTATCCTGACTTGTACCACCCTCACAAAGTGACTGTACAGCATCAGCCCTTGGTGTTTCCTGTAATCCTCGTGAACCAACAAGATCTTCTGCAGTTAATCTTGCACTGGTGTACATACTGTCATCAATATGAACAAACTCATTGAAGTCATTATCAACTTGCACATGTTCTTTTAACTCTTGCCAATCCTCTAAAGGTTGATCACAGTCAGGTTCTTCAACAGTTTGCTGGCCAAAACCACTTTTTGCAAAGCAATGCACAATTGTCTTTTGGCTGATGCTGTCCCACGACATGGCTATACTGCGGACAGCATCCAAAACTGACCATCTAGGAAGCTCAGTCTTTCCTTTTTCACACTGCCTGATAAGGTATTTCACCAAGCGCTGTCTGTAGTTTCGTTTGAAGCACTGTATTATACCTTGGTCGAGTGGTTGTGTCACACTTGTTGTATTTGGTAGCAAGAAGAGTAAGGTAATGTTTTCCAACTTCATACCATGAGCAGTATGTGTAGCATAGTTGTCCAACAATAACAAAATTTTGCGATTTAGAGTCGCCATTTTCCTGTCCAATTTTAACGACCACAACTGCAAAATTTTTGTGGTGACCCAAGCCTTACTGTTTGCCTCGTAATCTACTGGCAGGGTTTTGCTGCAACATCTTTGAAACATATTGGCTTGGCAGACTTGCCAATAACCAAGGGTCGAAGTTTAGTACTGCCATCTTGATTACAACATAGTAAAACTGTAAGACGAACTTTACTGTGTTTACCGCCATGGCAGTTTTCACCTTTTACGGTTAGAGTTTTATTGGGCAACAGATTGTAAAAAAGCCCTGTTTCATCCATATTAAACACATCATGTGGTGCAAATTTACTTACGATGGTCTGTACTGACTGAAGCCAGTCACTCGTTGCTGTTTGGTCGACAGCTGCAGATTCGCCACAAATGGTTTTTGTGGCCAAATTATGCCTATCTTTGAAGCGTTGAAGCCATCCGTTGCTGCAATGGAAATCATCAATTCTGAGTCGCAGTGCCAGCTGATCAGCCTTTTCTTGGATAATAGGCCCGGAAATTGGAACTCTGGCGGCGCGCATCTGATGAAACCACTCCAGCAGTTTGGCCTCTAATTCGGAATGTTTACCGACGCGCATCCTTTTCTTAGTTTGATTACTACCTTTCCTGACCGCTTCTTCTATTTTATCTGCTTGCTTTAGAATTGTACTTAAGGTTGATTTTGATATACCAAACTCTTCAGAAAGTTCTGTTTTCGTTTTTTCACCCTGACGAACTGAATTTATTATCTTAATTTTCGTCTTCAATGCAATTTCCTTGCGTTTACGTTTTGCCTCCATTTTAATGTGTGTACGTACAAATTCTAAAGTTTAATAAAATTCTCACGAGATAATTCACTTAAACTTTCATTACAACGTACACAAATATTAAACGGGTTAGGCGTAATATATATTTTGATTTTATTGGTCCGGCACAGATTCAGGTATACAAAGGAAGTACAAAATCGAACGTAAATACAATCCCACGTGAAGTTCGATATATCGAATATTGTACAAACGCGAGTGATTGCTGAAAATATTGAACACACGAACGAGTGATTTTGAAAACATAAGAGTTAAAAACACACTTCGGACACTCAGGCGGGGCCGTATCTTTGTGGTAATCTTTGGTTCGTATTAAACGGTAAACATGACTGTTTGTTTATACGGAAGGGAATTGTTATTGTTCACTATACATAATAACGGGAATTTTGTATTAACCAAACAAATCTTCATTGTGTTTAATGGGCATATTTCACGGGGAAATAGTAATAGGTAATATTAACGAGTCGTTCGTAATAAGCGGGATAATATTAACGAGGTTTCACTGTAGTTTTCATTAGTGAAATAACATCTTATTACACACTTACTTAAACACTTATTTAAAGTCCTGAAGACTTGTGCAGAGGGTCATTGTCCAACTTTGTTGCGACTACAGTATTTTGGCTTGGCGTTCACATGTTTGTCACTTGTTCTGTGCTTAGCAACATAATTTTTATCTGATTTATTTCAAACGTAACTCGGCAGTTCAGTATTTACACATTAATGTAATGGCATTGGATGCATAAACACATTCACTTTTAAACTCGTCAGCTTGTTGCTTTGCACTAACCACATTTTTTAGCATTTTTCATGTGGAGCAATTAACGTTTAAGACTGGAAATATTGATAACACGGGCTATGTTAAAACCACAAGCAAGCAGTTATCAAAAAAATAGGTTGGTCGCTGCAGCATAAAAGGTGATCGGAAAGCAAGCATATAAACAGTAGTTAAGAGTGCAGGGATACACGGGAGTGGCTTGTGTAGACGGAAAAGGAGGAGGAGGCTACCTTCACAGCATGAACAGAGAGAGCTCAGACTTCTTGCTTAATCAGGCAATACCGCTGCTGGGCACGCTGCAACTGTACTGTCATCATAGCCATTGCCGACCTCCAAGTCCGACTGCCATATCTGGGCATCGATTTACGGTCCCGAAGAGTATAGCTGAAGAAGAGAGATGAATTCTGCGATGTCTCCATTAGCACTCGCTCTCTCTCCCCCTTTCCATGAATTTCTGAAGTATAATTCCATTATCTATCAACCCTGATATTTCACAGACAGTAAAAAAAAAATCAGGGGTCAAAACAGGCATAAGTAATGCAATTTAGACACAGAGTATGTAGTTTTTCAAATAAGCTCTTCCAGCCCTCCGTCTGGCAGGTTACGATATGGTTATGGTTCTCGGTGTTGTGAGAAGAGGTAGGTACAAAACTGGCACAGTAGAAAACGTAATATTCATTTATTTGTGTAGAAAATCGTGGAAACGAAAGAAAAAATTAGAGAATATAGTGTGACTTCAAAACACACGCAATTCACGTTATTGATGTGACAACGTCTAATAAATGAATGAACGCCGGCTGCACGCACAAAAAAGTGTCCCGTAACGCACATTGTCCCACTACGGATGTGTCCTGTTATTATCATTTTACGCATGCGTGGCATCTCTCTTCCACTCGATTGCAACAACCATCGATTTGACTTTTCAATCATATTTTCGTCGTTTGAATTATTAATATTATGTAATTTAACGATTGTCCACCGATTTTCAGCACAATCAGTACAGTTATTTAAAAGTAATGTTGAATATTCAAATACGTTTTTAACGAACAATGGTGTTTTACAGTTACACATAATAATTCAAATTACACCCGGGATCTTTTGCAGAATGTTTTAAAAAATATTGTAACACATTATAAATAAGTTTGGTGTATTTGGGATGCGTATTTGTTATAAAATCGTGTTATAAAAATGAAATAATATTATTCCCCTACCATGAACAAAATTTTTATGAATTGAAACTGTTGTTTCAAATATGGCCTCGTGGCCATGTGGTTAGAATCGCTGACTACCAATCCAAAGGTTGACGGATCGAATCCCCGCCGCTGCAATACTTTCATTTTTGTACTTGTAAAAATAAATATGGTGCACGCGACACTACAGAAGTAATAAACACATTTGAATTAATGAGTGCAAATAAAAGTAAATTTATCAATTAAATTGTAGATTTCATTTCACTCCTTCTTTGTATCCATACAAATTAGTGATAATTCAATAAAAATGATTCAATTTTATTCATAAAAGTATGCAGAGGTAGATTTTATCATACAAAAGATAAAAAAAAATTAAAAAAAAAAATACTTCCTCAAAGAATAACATAGTTTTAGTCTTAACGAAGAATGGTGTTTTACAGTTACACATAATAATTCAAATTACACCCGGGATCTTTTGCACAATGTTTTAAAAAATATTGTAACACATTATAAATAAGTTTGGTGTATTTGGGATGCATATTTGTTATTAAATCGTGTTAAAAAAACGAAATAATATTATTCCCCTACCGTGCTGCTATCTACGGTGACGGACGCGAACCGAATGAAACGCGATATCTATCCGCTATCGTGGGAACCAGGCACGGTGAGTGCAGTAATAATAAGTTATTTTACAATTGACTAAAGAATTAAGGTGATTCATATCATTTATGATAGATATTTGATTACATTTTATTTATATGAATACTTGTTCATAATTATATTTAAATTTTATAGCTAAATACCAGTTTTTAAAATTAATTACAAGTCATCTAGACGTGAACTGTTTCGTCAACTGTTTATAAAGTGAAGTGAAAAGATAGAAAATATGTGTATGTATATATATAAATAAAAAAAAATCCCTGTTATAATTATTAACTAAGTTTATAACAATATAAAATACTAGATTGCATGACTTGATTTTAAAATGCCAAATAATTGACCTACGGGAATTACAAACCTAATTTATTGTATTTAAAAATCATTCTATAGATAATGTCATTATTATTATTATTATTATTATTATTATTATTATTATTATTATTATTATTATTATTAGTACATAGTGGATTTTAAGTGACTATTAAATTGAGATACTCTCAAGCCAAAGTTATCAAGGATAAAATTACATTGAATTTTAGAGTTGTAGCAATTTTGAATAAACAGTGCATCCAAATGGTCTCTGCCAACAGAGAAAGGTGTAAATATAGGATTAGGGAACCTCTTTAGATTAATTAATTCAATTACTTTATTTTGAATGCTTTCAATTTGGTTACTATCAGTCATCTTTATGTTCCAAATAATAGAGCAATATTCTAATTTAGAACTAATTAAAGAAAAATATAGAGAAATAATAGAATCTGTATTAGTTCCATAACAAGTGATGAATTTAATTAGGGCCAAAGTTCTTCGGTTAGTAGAATATAGGTAACATGCTTATGAAAAAATAACTTGGAATCTAGGAAGATTCCTAGATCTTTTATTAAGGTAGTTCTGGCAATTTGACAGTTTAACAAATTTTAGTCGTACTTAACTGGATAATATTTCCTAGTTAAGGATATTATCTTAGTTTTTTCCTTATTGAGTCTAACTAAATTATGCATACACCAATCAATAATTTTTTTAATGTCATGTTGTAATAATAAGCAATCCTTGGGAGTACTAATTTTTATGTAAATTTTCAAACCATCAGCAAAAAGGACTCCGGAGCAGTGATTTAAGACGCTGGTGATATTACTGATAAAGATATTGAAAAGAAGAGGAGATGAAGTGCCACCCTGAGGAACTCCAGAACTAGCATTGAAAATAGAGGAATTATTATTATTTATAGATACAAAAAACTTCTGTTGGTCAAATAACTGGAAAACCAATTTATATAATTATCATATAAACAGTGTTGTTAAAAGTACTCGGAAAAAGTAATTGGGCTCAATTACAATTACTGTGGTGACAATGTAACTAATTACAAGTAAAAATTACTTTACATAGAAGTAATAGGTAAAATTACAATTACTTTCCGCTACCATTTATAACTGACCTACGATTCAATTATTTTACACTTTGTTACATTAATTTACATACATACATATATATAGGTTTTGTTAAAAAAAGGATTTCATGTAATGATTAAATTTATTATCTTTAATTAAATGAATAATATTTGAGGACAAACTTGCTTGAATAACATCAAAAGACTTCATACAAGTAGCTAGCTGTAATAAAAATAACACTCTTTAAATTTTGGAATTGACCTTACAAAACAATTGCATTTTAAAGTTCTCATCAGATAGATTCCCTCTCTTGATGGCAAAAACATCTTTACCAACACTAAAAAGATGCTCAACGTTTTAAAAATTTAAAAAATGCAGATTTTAGGATATGGTAATGTTGGAGACACTGGAAGTCACTATGGCTGTTCATTTTTGATCATAGATGTTGTGCATACGATCGTAGCACTAGAAGCGTAAAATTATAAACTTTACTAATACAAAAGTGTATGATCTTCTTGTTATTAATTGTATTCATTATACGTTCCGAGAATAAAAGTAACGGCAAGTAAATATAAAGTATTGATTACCTTAATGTATTGATTACAATTAATGTTATGTATTCCGATTACAAGTACGAATTACATTTTTTAAATGTAATTCGTTACAAGTATAAATTACTTGAAAAGTAATTGTTACAAGTAATCCGATTACATGTAATTCGTTACTTAACAACACTGCATATAAACCATACTGAGATAACTTTCCAAGTAATAAAGAGTGGTTAACAGGGTCAAAGGCTTTGGCCAAATCGAAATAGCAGGTGTCTGTCTACCTGTCCCCTATTAATTACTTCATTATATATAGTATTAAGAAATGTAATTAAGTTAGTAGCTGTAGACATTCCTCTTCTGAAGCCATGTTGACTGCTAGATAATCTGTTACTGACATGAAAATTTAGAAATTTGGACATAATTTTTTCAAAATTTTTGGAGAAACCATTAAGTAGAGATATTGGACGATAATTAGAAACAATAATTTTTGAACCATTTTTGTGGCTATTTTCCATGTATCAGGAAATTATATAAAAGTTTTTAATGGCAAAAATGGTTGAAACCAAACCACATTTTTCAGTTATGTTTCTTAAAAGTAAGATTTGAATATTATCAGATGATGCTCTTTATGAAATACAACAATAAAATGTATTTGTACAATTCTCATTCCAAATTTTCCTTTTAAATATAAATTTTTTTGTACTTTTTAAAAGTTTTTCATTGTTTTATGAAGTTTTGTCTAAAACTTTTGTGCTATTTGGGTATATCTGCACACTGCAAAGCCAATGATAGCAAATATTGTGCATTGAAATGCATGCACACTGCAATCTAAGAATGAGACATGCTATATAATATGTCTCTTTTTGCACTTCCTTATCATATTGGTTCTTTCTTCACAGTTAAATAAATGCTATTTAAATTATAATTTCTTTATCGCCATTTCTATATTCTCTCGTTATGTGTCAGAATTAACATTGAGAGGTTTTTATGCAGTGTATCTTTACATCAGTAACATTGAACTATGAAATTGATTGAAATAAAAATATTTTCTGCATTACTAATTACGAATACAATTTGCTTAGAAGTAGTAATGCCAAGTACAGATTAATAATTGAAATACATGTAGATATCAGGCATCCTCGATTAAACATAATTCAACTGTATTCCGTTTTAAAATATACATCTTGTCATATACCCTTTAGGCACCAGCAAACTATATAGACAGTACATTTGTGATGCAGTTGCTTCCAGTACTCGGAAATTTAAATGACAATAAATTTAGTGTATATTCTAGATTGATTATAACATACTGAATGGGGCTTTATTTAATTTCAGGTATTAATTTGTACATAATTATGTATAATGTGAAAATATATAATAACATGTACTAGGATTTTTTAATAAATTTCAAATGCATACTTTTTTGTATGTTATGTTTTTATTGGGTATAAATGTACATAGACTCTGTCTTCCTGCCATGTATTACTCTTTAAAAGATTAAAAATTATAAAGTTTGCATATAATTTATTAAATAAAATTAATGAATATATGTTTGGCTTATTCAAATTTAATTGCCCTCGATGGTTTCGAACCAAAGTCGATGGCACAAGCATTTTTTTAAAAGTGTTTTTATTAATTTTTTGAGTTCTTGGGTAAAAAAGTGTTTCAGGTGTAAAATTCCACTCAGGCATCATATTTCAGTTTTGATGAGAGCCAAAGGTCAAGATCCAGGATCAGCAGCTTGAATGAAAATTTTTTTATGAACTCTTAAGCCAAGGTCACACAGAAAGCTATGCTACGTTCATGACATTCACAATGTTCACTGTGCCAGGTGGCCAGACAGAATAGTGTAGTTCGCAATGTTGAAGAGATGCATGCTGTGGGATTCAAGTGATGATTCTAACAATAATATTTTGCTGACTTTCACAGTATGCTAATGTAAAAAAGAAATGGTTTCATGAAGTTAATCTAAAAAAGAAATGAATTTGGACAATTTCATCATTTGATGAAGTAGTTGCGTGAGGACAAAGCCAAATACAACTCAGGTTGATAGCATTCCCTTGAAATCAAATCCTACCTTCTATATTCTTCAATAATTTATTCCTTAAACAGGGATATTTTTGTACTTCAATAGCATTTTCTGTGAACATGATACTAATTTAAAGCAAACACAGAAGTACAGCACAATTCTGCATGAAAACAGATATTTTGTTTATCTGTGCATGTACCAAGTCAGTGATCTTTTAGGAAAATAGCCGAGAACGAAACACCTGGCGATCAATGTCACTAACATAGAGAACACAGTGAACACATCTTGGTGTGGCCAGTGATACCTGAGATGCAGCTGGCTATGTTTTACTCTTTTAGTGAACATCACGAACATAGGGAGCATAGCTCTCTGTGTGGCCGTAGCTTAAAGCCACTTTCAGACATTTCAAGCCTTCTGTAATTTTTAGGGATTAAAACTGAAAAATTTTCCTAAATATTGGAATTTTACCTTTGAAATCGGGAAATTTTGTGACTTCTCAAGGATTTTTGAATACTTTTTGGTGGAGACTGAGAAATGTTGACATGCATATACCATGCACCACAGCCTAAAGCCTGCACAGGTATGGCTGAGGGGTTGCGGGCTTGCAGACGTGCTGTCGTCGCCCGAGCCGGTGCTGCGAGTGACGCCGGTGACGGGCCACCCCCGCTCCATCCTGCTGCCGGTGAGCGTGAAGGACCTCAAGGACTTGCGCACCATCAGGATCATCGGCAGGAGCCGGCCGGCGGTGGCGGTGCGTGGCGAGGCGGCCCAGAGCTCTGCCAGCAGCGGCTCCGAGGAGGAGACGTGCTCCCAGCCCCCGTACCCACGCCTTGTGCTCACTTGTGAGTCTCTGGGCAGCAGCTGGCTGGTTACTTCTTGCTTCTTTATTATTCTGTATCAGGAACACCTGCAATCGTAAGGGTATTTTTAAATTTAAAAAAAAAAGGAATTTAAAAGAAAAAATGTATCACTAATCAGTTAACTGTGTCATGACATTGTATCGGGTTCAGTCTTTGTTGCAATACTTGTATGCCAAATGTTTTTGAGTGACATAGTATTTTTTTGGCATTTGGGACAGAATTCCTTGGGGTACCTCTGAGAGTGCCATAGTCACAATGTACTTACGGATTCTTCACAGTAAAAAAAAAATCATGCTAACAATGCACAAAGTGATTTTTTTTTTACTCTGAAGAATCCGTAAGTACGTTGTGACTATGGCAGAGTTAGGAAGTAACCCAACACTAAATATTGGTTGTTTTCTTGGGAAATATCCCAGTTTTGGTTAGTGAAATATATTGAGAGACCTGGAGATGTAAGGAAATTCTGTTCGTTGGTTTTGGTGAACTTCCTGATATAAAGTGAATTTATGCGTCTATTCAATTGTGGCAGTATATTGTCATTTGATAGGTAAAATTGTAGGTTTTCTTATTTTTGCAATACCAAAGTCCAAGCCCAAGTATGAAAATATAAAATATTTTCCTTCATGTTTTTTAATGTTGGGTGTGTAACAGCTCAGATTACAGCCTTCCCCATCCATCCAGTAATAACCATTTGTTATAAAATTTTGACATATTTCAGGTTAGATGTAAAGTTTTTTTTCTTTCGAAGTTATTGTAAAAATATTTCTCCGGGTTTAACGTTTTTATTTTCAAAATTCATCAGTTTATTTTTGAAGTAATTTTTTTGCTGGCTTCTTTGTGTGGGAAGGCGTGCTGAC
Source organism: Bacillus rossius redtenbacheri (assembly GCF_032445375.1). Classification (NCBI taxonomy): domain Eukaryota; kingdom Metazoa; phylum Arthropoda; class Insecta; order Phasmatodea; family Bacillidae; genus Bacillus; species Bacillus rossius. The sequence continues at coordinate 179,272,883 of NC_086330.1, read as the reverse complement.
GTAATTCTCCTTCGTTTTTCCACGGCTGAGGCCACGCCTATAGCGTGTGAGTCACGGTCATGGGAGTGTGAGAAAGAGACAAAATCGCTGCGTCGTGGAAAGAGAAGTAAGCATTTCGTTGAGCCTCTGTTGCCATGCGCCGTGATTGGCTGAAAATTTCGTCAGCGAGCCCAGGACATTGCCTGCACATAGGAAAGGAAAGCTGTAAAATCAGTCATTGTCTGAGCACCGTGCCGAGAGGTCGTGGTCGGGCGATGGCTCGCATCATTTAGCAATGTTATATTGAACTACAACTTAGCGGCTACAGTCCGGGCGATGCCTAACAACCTTTTTTTTTTCTCTTCGAACATTTAAATAAATTAGAAATTTTTGACCGTAGTCGTAGGCAAAGCTCACAGCGAGGCGACAAAGTGTTTTGTCCAGCCGTCGCTGCCCGGAACTTTTCTGGGCAATATAATGTAATTTGTAATAATCTATGTGTTTTTTCCCTTTATGGAGGTACTGGTAAAATTTTTGTTGTGTGCTCTGTTGTGCTAATTATTTTGTGATTTTTAAATGAATAATTAAAACCAGGTAATACATAGAACATTGTTTATAAATTTCTTCTTTCTTCGTGACCTGCAACCTGTATGTTCCACTCATCACATAACTTGAGCTAGCCGGAAGTGGTGAGTGGTGACAGGTGTTTCTAGATATCTTTTCTAGTGATGAAATGCGAATTTTAAAATGAAATATCTTATTTACCCAAAAAGAGGCCAACTGCAATCGTAGGTCGACCCCAAACTTTTGATGTTTCTACACAAAATAAAGAAAATTATATATTTTTTTTTATATCAGAACCACTTTCAACCTCTCCTTCATTGCTTCACATTAATCTTGCAGAACCTATATCGGCACTTTGATGCACAGTTGTCTGTTCAGCATAGAGTACAACTTGGGAGGTTGTAATTACTAACAGAAGCGTTACTTTTCTATTTTTTTTTTTTGGCTTGTTTTTGACGTAGTCACAAATAACAGGTAGGTAATTGTAAAGCTTACGAAAAAAATACAACTTAAAATTCTGATTAACACAACATATCTACTATTCAATTGAGCTTAATATTACATTTAGGAAAGAAAATACTAAGAATACCAACATAAGAAATAAGTATTCATGGGTGTATTCTGTTTAGGTACCAAGTTATGAAAACTTGTAGTACATTTTTTTCTGGACTTGTAGATCGGGGTGGTAGTAATAGAATGCACCCTAATTCAGTTTTTGTAGGGTGGTTATCCTATAACCAGATATTCTGTTTACATTTTATTTCCTTGACAGAAATAGATTTATTGTATGTTAAATAAAGTTAATCAATACAGATGGTAAATCTATGTAAGAATTAAATTAACGATTTTCTTTTGGACTCTCAAGTATAATAAGTATAGCAAGTTAGATTTTTCTTGGTCCGTGATCCCAGGCCAACCTATGTTTTTGTGAGTTGTCTTTTAAAATAAAAAACCTCAGCCTCTCTTTGGGTTAATATTATGATTATTGCATCATAACTATAGTATGCTTACACTTAAAAAAAGTTTTTATATGTATAATTTTATTGCTAAGTTAAAATTTCACCTATTTGTAGACATTGTAGAGATGTTGGCTACAAATATTCTCTACTGTGCAGCCTTATCCATGCTGTACCTCTGTATTCCTTGTTTGGTTTTACATCACACTGTTTAGTGCGGAGACTTAAAGGGGCCCCTAGTCAGGGATGTATTTCTGTTAGTGAGGCGGAATGATAAAAGTGTGACACTCACTGGTGTTTCTAGCGCGGTATCACCTCTAAGCGCAAGGCTCTCAACGGTGAGCAGTCTTCTTGTCATGCATAAGGGAACTATCAAGTTGGAGTGGTAAAATAACATTAGATTGTGGAGAAATTAAGATAAAGGTGTAATGCAAGGCCCTTAGGTGCTTTCAGTAATCTTTACCAGGTGTTTCATGTCTAAAATATATTATGAAAACACAAGTTTTAGCCATATCACTCTCTAAAACTAAGTTTGAAAACAAAATACGGAAACAGAGATAGGTACTCATCTGCTCTGAGTGTATTCCTAAAGGTTTTTCGTAAACAGACACGACTCTGATATCTTGAGCAGTTTTCAAATCTTGTGGTTTCTTCTGAAGCTCTGTACACCGTATGTGTGCCCGAGTTGGTGAGGCCCTTATGAAGACAGATCAATCAAGATTTCTTTTTTTTTTCTGAAAATAATTTACAGTAATTTATTATTGCTTACCACTGAGCCATACATTATTTTAACTTCATTGTGATGCTTATTATGTGCTGTTTATACTTTACACAGCACACTGCATGAGGAAATAGGCTTGTAGTTACATAAAAAAAACTGAAGGAGGTAACAACGTACAGGACTGCACCCCCTTTGGTTTCTAATGCAAGGAGGCATGCTGGTGCACATAACTCTATGCTCACGTATAGTCATTATAATACCTTTGAAAGCTCTGTACATTCTTTTTATGCCATAAGCATAACACTTAATATCCATGCTTAAGTCTTATAAATCTTAATTGAAATTTATTGAATTTTAGAAAAAACTTTACTATTTTTTTTCATAGCCTGATGTTTCAATTGCCCGAATTTTGCAAAATTCTCTTTTGTTCCTTTGAAAAGTGGGAAAAAGTGAGTAAATTATTTTATTCGTACTAAAATGACTTTAGACGGTCTTGAACAGAATGAGGCTTTTTTCTATTAGTTGCAAATGTAAGTTGGAACTTTTAAGGATATTTTTTTTTCTCGTTCTCTGCCCCACTCTGAGCTTACCAGTTAGGGTAGGTAAATTACTCGTGAATATGAGCAGAGATTTTTACAGTGTTTGATTAAAAAAGTGTTCAGATTAACACAAATATACTGTAGTTTATAATTTGATTATCAACTATCATGTTGCTATCCTCTGAGACTGAACTTTTTAAATGATTACCTTCATAGGGATTTTTCCGGGTTCAAATGCCGGATGAGACATGTGAGTGAGTGATGTTTCCTGAACTTAATTTTGGTTAGTTAAAAGTATAATCAACTCTTTGACTGTTCAGTTAAAATAAAAAGTAGATCATTAAAATAAACCACTCTAAAATTAAATAATTGAAGTGTGTGAAAAATTAATAAAACATAATTCCTTTGCACTTTCTCAGCTGAAGAGAAGCGTTTGTTACAAAAAGAAGGTATCCAGTTACCATCACACTACCCTCTCACAAAGTATGAAGAACGGGAACTGAAAAGAATACGGCGAAAAATCAGAAATAAAATCTCAGCCCAGGATTCACGCAAGAGGAAGAAAGAATACATTGATGGTCTGGAAGACAGGTTAGTAGGATATAGACCAAAGTATTACTTTAAAAATAAGAGATAATCATTCAACAAACCTCAGTATTTCATAAAAAAAAAAAAATAGCTTTCAAATCCCCAAAAATAATAGAGAAACGGACATACAGTATTTTTCCTTTATTTTTTGTAAAGGTATTAGCTCTCTGTATGCTGCATTTGGTGAGAGTAATTTTGGGTAGCAACATAAATCCGCATGTAGTCACTTTAGTAAATATTAGGGTACATACAAATGTATCGGTGTTCCAAATGAAACTTATGATAGTGAAACTACCCTGGAGTATATTTGGTAAACTAAATTAGTCATAGTAAAAAGTAATCTCAAGTTTTAAAATACCTGCATCTGGCATTACAGTCTTCTAATACATAATTTCCTTGCTTCTTCCCAATGAGTTTGGTATCGTAGCAGTAAAGCTCGTGTTTCGTAAGCTCAGATCTTGTCAGTGGGAACATTTATTGTTTTATTTTTTTTAATAACATTATAACATAATATTATTTTAAAATAATGTTGAATCAGGTCAATACTGTTCAGGTTTGTTAGTAATGACTGATTTCACACGCTTAAGCAAAATTAAATTTACAAAAAATATACGTGAGTGTTCTGTTTTTTAAAATGTTTCAGGTTAGTATATTATTAATGCCATAGAAGTATAACTTCTAAAGTATGCAGAAACTTTATATACCGGTATTAACTGTTTTAATGAATATTAACAAGATGGGCAGTATTTTAATAAAAATTCCTTGTCGAAAATCAATTCCAAAGTCGGGCTTTAGAAATTATTTTTTCACTGTCTTAAATGTTGAATCAGCTCATTAAGGTTAAGGTTTGTTTGTAGGAAGTATTTACAGACTGATTTCTTTCATTTAAACAAAAACAAATATATACATAGTACATATATACATATAGTGCTTTAAAAAGTGTTTTAAAATATTTCAGATGAATTCTTTTTTATGTATCTACTTTTAGTTTGAAAAATGCCCTAAATATAGCACCACATTTGTAATGCTTTAAAGAACCAACAAAATGTTAAGTATTTTAGATGCCATGTTTTGTCACATAACAATTTCCTGGCTAATAAATTATAGGTATTTTTAAAGTGGCTATTGTATTTTTTTAAGACTATTCAAGTTCACAAAATGTATTCCAGGTTAATTTCACTACCATAAAGTTTACTTTGGCACACCGATATGCTTAGAAATCCCCTGATATTCACGAAACATGCTCGGGTGCATGTTGCCACACGTGGGTGCGCCAGCTTGACAACTTAGGCTCATGGCTATAGCAGTTTCTGCATGCCTGTGCATTTTACTTTCAACCTGCCTAATTCCTGTTGTGTAATGTGCACTTATTTCATTGCGTACTTGAAAAGTAGGGGTGCAACGTTTATGCGAAAAAAAAATTTTATATGTGAAGTTATTCATAAACATAAAACCCAATCATGGAAAGTATGTTTATTTAAAAGTGAAGTATACAAGAGCACGCCGAACAATTTAAATTAATAATTCATGAAACAAAAACCTTTCTCCAACTTTAAATAGAAAAACAAAATGTGAATGCGAATGTGAGCCTGAACTAACTCATTGTCATAGTACACACTTACCACATAAGTGTGCGGGCCATCAAATGTAGTTAATTCGGCACTCGACAAAAAGCGTGCGTTGCATCCTATCGGTGAGATATTGATATTCGACTACGTGTGCACGCTTTATACGGAAAGCAACATAACTGAACATGAATGATGCCAACTACCGCTGGCTACGTTTTTATAAGTGGTACACCACGACGACGCAGACGAACAGATAAAGGTTACAACATTTAAAAGCGTCTTTAAAAGAAAATTTACACATCAGACAACTTCGTGTTTCCGTGAATTAAATAAGTAAAATAGTTAATTTCCGAATAAATATTAAATTTCTACTTTAAAATACATTGTTTTATACGGAAAAGATACCTACACAAAGCGCTCGGAATCTAATAGTGGGACCAAAAACATCATGCAATGTTTTCGGGAGAAGTTTTTTTATCAAAATTTTGATGCCCTAAAATATGGGTGCGACGATTATGCGGTAAAAGAGGGTAATTCAAGTGTAGGGGAAAATGTCACTTGTTAGCGTTCAGGCATTTACATGCGAAGCGTTCTGTACTTTTGTTCGGCTAGCCCTGAGAAATCTAAAGTATCACCTTGTTAAACAGAATTATTATTATGTTTTAAAAAGGGAAACATTTTTATAGTTTCTCCTTGAAATGAATATATATATATTTTGTTTATCGTGCTCAGCATTATTTTTAAGAATTCCTAGTTAAATGTGGTGTCTGAGTTTCATATTACATGTTAATTTGCAACATGAGAACACATGTGTTTGTGCGTTTCCCAACTTAGATGTTACTCAACTCTGGCGATTACTGAAAGACTCACTCTTTTTTTGTATTAAGTACCCTAATAAAAAAATTGGTATAACTGATATTCTAAGACATAAAACCTTGTGCCTGGCTGCCAAGACTAATCATCTCTCGTTTGTTCATTGATTATGTCTGCATCGTTCAGTCAAACAAAATTAATGGTTTAAACAATTTAGTGACTGTAGTGATGTATTTAAATCTTAATGCACTGTTGTTTTCTCACCAGACATTAATTTCTGCCTTAATACAACCACATGGATGGTGTGTAAGCCATATCATGTTTCAGCACTCAAGTTGCTTTGAAGATCAATTTTTTTGCAAATAAAGATTTTCCTGAACTCATAATTGTTTGAAACTGAATTAGGCATTACGATTACATTATACTTGACCCTTGAAGTATGTAATGCTCTAATTTGTTCCAGTTAAACAGAGCACTAATCAAATTAATTTTTTCCATAAGAGTGTATGTTAATAAATTTTTTTTCCAATCAGGTAAGTATGCCTGCTGACTGCCATTTTAATCAAAGCACTGCTCACATTAAAATTAATTTACTATACAAAAATATTTGTTTAAATACATTTGAAGTAAATTTAAATAAAAGTTTGAATACATTTTGAGATTAAACAACCTAAAGTTAAGTTACGTGTAAACTATGTTTTCGGACTGCATTGTTTACATAATAGCGCTTGGGCATAACATTCCTAAGTAGGCGCTAAAACCGTTTCTGAGTTGCAAAATAATAATGTTATTAATATGGTAGATATATTTCAGTTCTAATAAGATTTAAAAAAACCATAAACTTAATGTTTTTATTATTAGAAAGATTATTTAACCTGTTATATATATATATATATATATATATATATATATATACACACATATATATATACACATATATATATATATATATATATATATATATATATATACACACATATATATATACACACACATATATATACACATATACATATATATATATATTAATACATAGATACACACACACACACACACACACACACACACACACACACACACACACACACACACACATACATATTGGTGCAACGTCGGAAGGGACGGTGACCAAGTACTTAAGAATTTACAGGAGGCGTATGAGGTGACAAAATTTATTTGATTGAAGGCGAAAGATACAAAAAACATAGACCAAGAATATTCACAAGGATTGCCTTGAAGTCATTATCTTTCTGAGGGCGCAATGTACTCTAGGAAAAATTGATCAAAATAATAATAATAAATGTGTATATTAAAACATAGTACCAATAAGCCCTGGCATATTTTTTCAAATAAGAATATTAGATATTAATTAGAAGTATCAGAATGCTGCTGAAAAGGCGAGCTAACAAAACAAGAAAACATAATTAAACTATTTAGGCCACTCAACAACATGAACCATTAAAGTTGAAACATTACTCATACTTCAATAATATCTTTTTCAAACTAACAAGGCCACTTAAAATACTGTAAACACCAGAAAAGAATCTAAACCATTCCATCTTGCACCAAAAATTTAATGTATAAAAATATTATTAAAAATATTAAAACAGAAACACCATGCACAAAATTTTAATTATATTATCAAAACATGTGGTGTACTATTATTCGTGAAATACGTATGACAAAGGATAAGACTATTACAAAATAAATGTAGAAGATGTTTGTAATCAACCACCGCCTGAATGTGGTAAAAATTATGTGTGATTTCTTGCCTCGTAGCAACCCAGCTCAAACGACAAGTGATGAGACGAGTTGCAAGTCGAGGGCAATGCTCAGCATGAAGTTCCTTGGCTGCACTTCAATCTTGGTGGATTCCAGCAGTCAGGTGTTCTATCGGCTCGCTAGACGACTAACTCGCCCTGTGCAGGGGTATTTTGAATTCAGACCACCCACACATCACAATAGTATCCTTAGTGGAAACAGCACAGCGAGTCCATAATGTCTTGGTAACATCAGTCATATGCTTAATCTCCTCTGGCCCATCTCTATCTCTAACTAAGTTAAGTTTATACATGAGACACCACCCAGCTCAATAGCCAACCTTGCCAACGAAGAATCACTAAGTCTATAGCCACACTTAAATACTTCCTAAAATATGACAAGTTCCACAGCAAGTCCAACTTGTGCATACATCAGCCTCCTCTGTGGGCTGCACAACACAAGTCCCAACCCCTTCGTCACAGAAATAATCAAACACTTAAACTCTTCGGACACAATCTTCCTCACGAAAGTTTAATTCTATATGCGGCCATCCTATTTAATGTGTTAATCCAGTCCAGAGCTAGGGGATTGTCGTGGTCCAGTGACAAGCGTGATGGTGTTGTGCGACTGTGCAGGGTGAAGCAGTGCACTGATGAGAATACACACCTGATGAAGCGCATCAAGGTGCTGCAGATGCAGAACCAGTCGCTGACGGCCCAGCTGCGCCGGCTGCAAGCTATAGTGGGTCGCAGCGCCGCTGCCACCAAGACGGCTCAGCCCGCCACCTGCCTCATGGTGCTGCTCCTGTCCATGGCGCTGGTGATGGTGCCCAACCTGCGGCTCGGGGCTGAGCCCGGCAGCGAGCTGGCGCAGGCCGAGTCGGATGCAGCCGTCCCAGAGACTGCGCAGCCGCCCATCGCGGGTGAGTGTTGTCCTGCTCCTTTATATCCTTTAAAACTCATAATTTGATATTTAAAGCATTAAGGTCCTCGCCTATTCAGGCACACATACGGTGTACAGAGCTTCAGGAAAAACCACAAAATTTGAAATCTGATCAAGATATCCGAGTTGTCTTTGTACGAAAAGCATTTAAGAGATGCTGAGGGCAGATAAATAGTTCTGTGTGGGTATTTAGTTTTTAAACTGCACTTTAAAAAACGTAAATATGACTAAAACTTGTGTTTTCAGAATAAATTTTAGTTATGAAACATCCGATACAGATTCTTCAAAGCAGTCAAGGGTTGCTTTAAGTTACACACGCACGCACGCTCATAGTTGCTGTATGCATGACGAGAAGATAGCGCCATTCCACAGTCTTGCTCTTCGATGCACACCGTGCTAGAAACACCAGCAAGTGTCGAACATATCATCCCGCCTCACTAATACAAATACACCCTTGACTAGGCAGGGGCCTTAAAAACCCTTAAATGGCCTGAAATTTTTATTATAAACAAGTTATTACTTTTTTTTTTTTTTTTTTTTTTTTCTTTTCAACACTGGTAGCAGGCAATGTTTCACGCTTGTACTTCGTGATTGCTTCGCTCTGCTGTTTGTGCTGTTTGTGAGTGGACTTACAGTAGAGCTTCATTATAAAGAACACGAAGGGACCAAAATTATGGCAGTTTGTTATAATGAAGTTCTTTATACCGAAATCACAATGATTGCCTGTTTTGGGGTTTTGAACATAACTCGATCTTGTTAAAAAACAAAGTAGAAAATCTAATACCAATATGAGTGGTACAAGCATCAATTACTTTAACAGCTATACTTTGGGATCAAGATACATACTACATACATACATACTAGTATGTATATGTACAATACAGAAATACGTAGGTAAGTTGTTTGCCAAAGCAGTAAGCCTACCTTTGGAATCAAGACAAGCTGTTTGCAAAAATGCTGTAATAAATCAAAAATATAAAATTTTTTTACATTTTATTGTCTTCCAAACTGGATCGCTGGGTGAGAATTGTGGATAATGTTGATTTGGAGATACCTAACTTTTTAGCCACATCAGTCTTTTTATTTTCTTTATCTACTGCTTTTAACATTTCAAGTCGTTTCCTAGAAGACATGTTCAGTAGTACGGTTTTTTAAACTATAAAAACAAATGCACCCTACACATGTAAAAATAAGTTATACATGTAGTATAGCCACGTTTCTGGGAAGCCTACAACTCACGTAGTTTCGGTTCCCTGCAAGAATTTGCGAAGATTTCCGAAGTTTTGCGTTTTGGTATTAACGCCACTTCAGCCACTAAATCAGAAGATCAAGCATGTTGTGACTAACCTAACACAACCCTTCGATTTTTATAATTTCAATTTTTGAGAGAAATCCGAAGTTGCACGAACGTGCTAGGGAACCGAAACTATGTGAGTTGTGGGCTACCGCACGTTTCTCAAACAATAAACAAGAAAACGACCAGAGATGTGTGTGTAGCAATACTTTATGATGTAGCACTTCGCATCGGTTAAACACGTCGTGCGAGCATAGAACAAAGAGTAATGTCAGCGAACACCACAATGCAGCGCTTTAGTCGCTACACTAGTTTTGTGCATTAATTTCAACACTAGTCCATTGCAGTCATCTATGGCGCGTATCAAAATAAATAAGATGGCAGTTTGTGGGTGAATGGCGACGATTTTATCCGTTTGTCGTTTACCGTGCCGGGCAGAAAAGTGTTCGTTCAAATGAATATTTATAGAATATTTAAAAAATTTGAACGAGAAAATTCGTACTAGTGAAATTTTTTTACGTTATGTTATATGGACGTCTGACGGGACCAAAGGCATAGTTCGTAGTAATGAATTGTTCGCTCTAATGAAGTTCGTTAAAACGGTGTTTTACTGTATTTTGTCAAGGGGAAACAAATTGAATTCATAAGTTTAAGTGTTTAATGTTTAAAAATAAATATATCTATATTCATACCTCTAATATACAGTAGAATCCCGCTAATACAAACTAATTGGGACGAATCCTGTCCAGATTAGCGAAAATTCAGATTAGGCGGAATTTTGTCATGTAATACCATATATTGTCTTTTTGAGGCGTATTTAGTGTCTGATATGTCAAATATGTATGAAAGGTCAACGAAAAATACACCTTTATTATTTAGCAAACATACTTAGTATAATATAATATTTTTAATTACTTGCATAGCCTAAACTGCAATTTCAAATACAGTAAACTCTTGATTATCCGTGTTAATTGGGACCTTTCGATGCCCGGATAATTGAATGCCCATAATAAAACCCGGATAATCCGTTTCGCCACTTAAAAATGGTGTATTTACTGGCAAAAGAGTGTCTCTTCAGTAGAATTCTGAGTATAAGCAAAGGCTTTGTATACCGTGTCCCAGGCGGCGGCAGTCCCAACTCAGCATCTCCCTCCACCCTTTTAACGACCTAAACCAAACATACAAAGCATTGTCAACATCTGCAGGGTAGATGTTTTCATGCTTTTACGTTTAGAAGGTCCTGCCACACTGTCTGATCTACTAGCAAACTGCAAAAGTTTTTCTTCACTTTTACTAATGTCTCGCACGGTTTGGATTCCAATTTCATATTCCTGTGCTAATTTCGCAGCAGTTTCTCCTTTTTTAACCTGTCCACAACGTCTAACTTCTCTGCTATTGTCAGCACTTTACGTTTCCTTTTACCAGACATGATTACAAAAACAAATGTGCCTGGGAGAACTGATTTAAATAACTGCGTGAAAAATGCCTCTTCCAGCCGTCAGGAGTGTGAGAAGATAAAAGAGGTAGAGGGACTTTTTTTTTAGCGTGGCGGGGCGCTGTGAAAAGAACGCTTGAAAAGAAAACGAAAGGGGGGGGGGGGGGGGGGGGGGGGAGTTGAGCCGGAAGCAGCAGTCAAGGCATTCCTTTTAGGTTTAAAGTGTGACAAATTGATGGGTGAAGGGGCGGGGGAACAAGGGTCTCAAGGGTCAGGTAAATAGTAGGGATGTGCGAAAGTGACTTTATCCACACGAAATGAAAGTGAAAGAAAATTTATCAAGTTTCGCGAAAGTGAAACGAAAATGAATTTTTCTATGAGATAAATATATTCTTAACGAAAGTTAAGCGAAATTTTTTAATTAACAAAGAAAAAAAGTGCCCCAAAATTTGCTCTTCAGTAATAAATTCTATTACATAAATCATTTTGGTACCTTTTGATGTATATATAAATATTACTATTTAATATAATCAACATCCGCCCTAGACCACACAACACAGACCCATGTCACTCGTAAATTTCAAGAATCAATCCAAATCTTTCAGCGCACAGACTATTTCTTTTACAGTCGTAATGTCGCAGTCTATGATAATATATTTATCACGTGCATGGTACTGATGAAAAAACACGTGACTACTGCGGAACGGCCGCCATCTTGCACCACTGTCACACATGGCTAGCTCAGGAAGCTGTAGACCAGGCAAGGGACATGGTCAAAACAAAACATAACAAATGGTTGCTGCCAAGTGGTCATTACATGCAGTGACTTGTTGACCTTTTTGTCTAATTGGCTGTATATTATGAGGATTTTATATGCCAGACAGAGTATGTAAAATTTAAATAAAGCAGACGACAATGTTTTAGTTTGGCTGTGCGCGAATAAAAGTAGGTACGTTCTTTGTTTATGTGTATACGGTAAATACTAAATAGTGTACTAACAGTTCTGGAATGTATGTTTTACGAATATAGTACCTACACTACTGTTTGAAAGCAAATGAATCAGGTAATTTTTCAAATATTCCATGATTTTGTTTTGATACCTAAGCCTACTGTAATCATGGTTGAATTTTGTTTACTTTATCTGCCATGTTTGTTCAAATTATGATTTTACCGTATTTTCATTAACGTGAGTTTTTTTCTTCACCACGTAAATTAATCTTAATGGAAATCTTTTTTCTAATTAATGTCTTTATATGATTTATGTTATTACATTATTATTAATAACAAGCAAATCATATAAAGACATTACAGTAGAATCTCAGTGCTAAGTACTTACAGGGACCTCAAGTTTTTGTACTTAGTACTGAAACATGCATACATATCTTTACAAAGAGAAAAAATATATATAAAAAAAATAGCTACAGGAGAGCCGCAATGCCATATGTATTCGCAACTGCGACTTGCTTTTTTCCCCTTGTCTAGTTCTCTGAGTACATCCACTTTTTCCTTAAGCGTGAATTGCTTTCGTTTCTTTTTATCTCCAGGATCATTCATATTGTAGCACAAATACAATGCGGTGTCTAAATAACGTAACCTGAAAATAAACTCAACAATAACAATAAACAATCCCGGCACAGACATCAAACAGTTTTTTTAGCGTAGCGTAACACTTTTGTCTAAATAATTAATACTTCTCTCAAACCTCCGTCTTTCGATGTATCGAATGGTGTTGTGTTGCTCACGTTGCATACTACGTACAGTATAATCTATGGTTGTGTGCGCAACTGTTTGTTTACTTTGTTTTGAGAATTTAGAGGTTAGAAAATACGTTGCGGTGGTATTTGTGTATCTTTGTTCTACTACATTAATCATTTAGCTGGAAATTTATTTACCAGTTTAAGTAAATTTTGGTGTAGTAATGCCACGCTACTATTAGAATTTATACGTTATAGTGAAAATATGATACTTTAAACTGAAACCGTTTTGCATGGCGAAGATACGATTTTTGGCGGGGACTTAAAACAAATTCGTTAAAGTGAAATATACGTTATAATAAGGTACGTTATTGTACCGGTATTCTACTGTACATTTTTATTAAATTACGAGTTCTTATTTCAACTGGAACAAATGAACTTCGGTAAGCTATTGAACTTTCGTTTGGCTCGAAATATTTCGCTAAAAACGAACTTCGACAGATGAAATTCTTACCGAAATCGAAAATGAAAGTAGCATAATTTCGATTTCGGTATCGGTATACCGAACATTCGCACAACCCTAGTAAATAGCTTTCTGACACAGCAGTAAAAAAAAAAGCGCAGCGCAGTCGTGGCGTAGCTACACCCCGGTCATTTTTTTTACAACTTCATAAAAAAATCAAGCACGGATAACCCGAAAACCGGATAATCCAGGCCCGGATAATCGAGAGTTTACTGTATTCTGAGTTTAACAAATCCAACAGCCTACATTACGTGACAACATTAGTTCGAAAGGAAGGACTGTTCGTGAGTGTGTATTAGCGGAAGGGCAGTGACCTTCAACCAGAGTAAACAAAGCCCCCATCCTCCTTCCCGCATAGACTTACGCATTCCTCTCCTCTTCCGTTCCCAACTATGATGAGTCAGACAGTCAGTGCGTCACATGCTACTGCTGTGTCACCTGCTACTGCGCACTTGCCCTGTGTTTTGCGAGTCCTTGTGAGCGGTGTGTAGTGTGATTTTTTTACATTCTGTGCTTGTCCCTGCTGTTGGTCATAATGACAAGCAATGATACGCCCCTCAGGCCCTAAAATAATATTATTTTAAATTAATTAAAAAAGGCCTAGGAAACAGCTGAGCAAAATTATAAAGAAAATACAAGTATTACCAGAGGTTGCACGAGGTGGTGAATAAGACAAATTAATACTCCCTGCACACAAGCAACTTGGGAGCTAGTGGATCGTTTAGATAGATAAAGGTAAATAAATAAATAAACAATACATAAGTAGATTGGTCTATAGGTTCCCTGTTTTATTTAAAAAGGTAAATTATATCTTTTTGTTTTGGTTTCACAATAACATGGTACAGTAGAATCTCGCTGATGCGACCCCTCACGGTTTCCGGAAAAACAGTCTTATAAACGGAATGGTCGCAATAGAGAATTCGGGCCAATTTTTACCCCACCCCCAAATATATCCAAATACATAAAATACTTGCGCTAAATGAATTCGCGTCACGCGAGTTCGGCAATGCTAGCCAGCTGGTGGTTATTTTCGTTCAAAACGTGGCGAAGGAACTTGTGTGGATCAGGTAGAAAACATTCGGCTATAAACGAAAGATATAAATAAGAACAATGCTATCCTGAAATGCTGTGACATGTTTTTGGAGTAGATAATCACAGGGATGACCGACAGGATGCACTCTCGCCCTTGCCGTCAGCGATGTTTATTTTGACAGCTCAAGCAATTATCTTTTCCACGTCCCTTCGCAGCGTAAAAAAAAGAAGAAGAAAACACGTTATGAATGCAGACGGAAAAGCAACTACAGTATGCAGTAAAATAAATATATTTATGGCCCTGCTAAATTTTTCTATTCAATAAAATTCGAGGTATTAGTGATTTTTCAGCAGAAACTGCTGTGTGAATAATAAACAAATTGTATCATAATAACTTAAACTTATAAAGTATTTATTAACGGCGAAGGACAGTCGTATAAGCCCATAAAAATATTTATTTTACCAAAAATGAACTATACAACCTGGCTTTTGTCGCACGCGGTGTGGGAGGGGAGTAGGATGCTGACAGTTTCTTACGCAGAAGGCTGAAATAAGGGAGGGAATGTGTTGAAATGTTAGTTGGAAAAAAGGGGGGGGGGGGGGTGTTTTTGGATGGTCTGTGGCTCTGGGAGGGATGAGCCTTCAAGAATTCGCAGGGGATGGGAGAGGTAAGCGTCACGTCATGTATGACGTCAAGCCGCCGCTATCGCCAGCCTGGCCGGACGAGTTTCTTACACTCTCGCAGAAGCTACCGGAGCAGCTTTTCGTGAGGGCGGGTTAGATAACATGACAGCTGAGACGGCTTTTCGTGCGATAGTGGACGCGCCGAGCCCGGCTAGACACTGCCGCGTGGACAGTCTAGAGGGGTGGTATCTATTTTTAGCCGTCTTTTATATGCGTCTAGAGGGGTGGTATCTATTTTTAGTTGTCTTTTATATGCCTGCCTGCTTACAGTACAGCTCCCGCCAAGATAAACGTGAACACATAGGGCCCAACAAGAGTAACAGACTTGTTTTCAGCCGATTTTACTCAAATTTTCGACTTTCTCTGCTTAAATTTTTCACGGTTTCTCAAAAAACGGTCGTATAAACGGAATGGGCGCATCAGAGGGGGGTCGCATCAGCGGGCTTCTACTGTATTCACAATATATTATAGTTATTAAAGGGGGCCGGCCCGATATTATTAAAACACGTTATACTATACTGTTAACAATAAAAAATGACATTTTATAGCAGGTTAGTTTCATTCACTCATTACTGTAACAATTTCACATATTATTATTTGATAAGCTCTCTATGGCACTGCTCGCTGGTATTTATTAAGGTAAGTTCTTTCGTTGATTGGAGGGAGAAGTTATATTTTAGATATCACCCGGGGCTTCAAGTTGGACATCTGGCCGGGAGGAAAGCTCTTCTTAGAGAGAAATGAAACTGGAGGTCCTGGACAACATGATGGGTGCAATTTTGGCGCCCAAATGTTGGACCCTGTCTGAAACACAAGCCAAATTCCAATGAATTAGACCTGCTTCCAGACAGTCAAACACAGTCTGCGCGTAAATGCCAACAAACGGGAATTCGGGGAGGAAAAATAGACCGAAGTAACTCACCAAACAGGGTTTAGCTCCTGGGCTCAGGAAATGTCTTGCGCCGACATCAGAATGGCGTGGACCGAAAAATGTGCGGATGACGCGGTAGAAATCATCATTTAGTAAAATAAAAAAAAAATTATACATTTTAAATTAAAACATGACTGGTTTTCTAATCACTACTACTGACTGGCTACTACTGAATTTTGAAGCTGGGATCACATCCCTTAATACAGCTGACTACATTCCTTATTCCCACGAGCTCATCATTGCCGCGAAAAAGCCTCTTAACCGAGGTGACGCCGAGATGACGTGGTAAGTAGCCAAAGTCAGAGTACTAAGTGCCGCAGTGGCGGACAAAACTCCTAATTAAAACGGGCGGTCGGCCCTAGGGAAAAAGAGGGGGAAGGTTCGGCTCTGGACCAAACACTTCCGGAGGTGACCGAGGTGGTCGTAGCCACAACTTCAGTTGTTTGCGCTGAAGGGCTACTGCCGCGCTCTCTACCGGCAGGCACAGAAAGCAACATACAATCGACTTTTACAGGACGCGAGGAGGAAGCATATGGCCTTATGGCGTAGCCGGTGCTGCACTCTGGCGGCCTAAACGGGACAGAAGGGGAAGGTAAGCAAAATCGCCACTAGGTGTCGCGGGCGTCAGCTCCACTCGCTGGAGACCAGAACAGACGTTACAGTTTCTGCCGCTAGATGACGTGCGTGGTCCATCCTTGCACATATTTTTTTCTATGGCAAATCGTCCTTGAAATCGGCCACTGCCTGGCAGGTTCACGTCAGGTCAGTGGTTCTGGGCTAAATTCTGAGAATCAAGGTGGGTAGCTGTGGGGGAGAGGAAGTGCAATAAACCTAACTGTGCTGGGAACAGGAGTCCACGGGATCCTCGTTGGTGCCGAGACTCGCTAGTCTCTGGCTAACAAAGTGTAAATCATCCTTTTGTAACCAAATTATATAGAAAATAAAATTTCCAAAAATAATTAAAAATAATAATAATAAAAAAAAAACGTGCCAATATACCTAATTTCCGGCACATATTCTCCCGCTTGAATGCGGAGCATAGAGAAAAAAAAATACAACACTTATACTCTTTAGTTAGGCGCATAACCAGGTTCGCCTGTATCCTACTTACAAAAAATAATATTTCGATCAATTCGAAGGTGTATTATAATTAATTAAATTACCCTTAATGGTGAACGACGCAATGAGGAAAGTTGATCTCAGATGTTGGGAATGGTGTCACGTGACAAAATTCTAAACATGGGCGCTGTTAGGCGGGCTGAAAACACTGGGCCGGAACCGGAACTTGGTCCGTCGGGTGCTAGTAAAGAAAGGTGGGGATTTGTGTACCCCTGAAAATAATGAAAGCGGAAATGAAACCCCTGTACAATAGTCTTTCCATAAGAAGCCGAAGGCATTGGGACTCAGCCCTGCACAGTACGGCGATGGAGAAGACGGTAGAATTTGCTGCTTGCCCGAAGGCTAAACAGAACCTCAGTCCCAGAGTGACACAGGGCCTAAGGGTGGAATTCCCTTGGCGGAATTTTAAATGATTGGGGTTGAAACCCCAAAATATCAACAATCCGTAGGAATGAATGAATTTAAAAATATTAAATATTCAATAAATTTAGGAATTTCAGCGCATACAACTCTGATGTTTAATATAATTAACAAATATTTATTATTTAAAAGATTTCTGCAAACAAAACGATAAATTAATGACTCTTCGCACACAAATTTAAATTATTTAAAGAAATGTAAAATACACTAAACCAACAATTATAAATCAAAAAGGGGATAAATTATAATGGAGCGGTTAGATCTTCCATGACTGCTTATAGGCTTCGCATTGCCTGAGAGGGGGTTTGAACATAGGTCGTCCAAAGAGGAGTGCTGGGGATCTAACCCAGGGAACACTCAATGGTCATAGGATATTTCACCTAGAGGACCAGGTCTTGGCTCATTGGCTGAGAGGACCTCTCACGATTTAATGCCTGAATTTAGTGCTTTACTGTGGCTAGCTTGACCTAGCTCTACTATAGAAATTCACATAAAAGAAACCAGTGCCGTCTGGAAGTCACGTAGCTCTTACTTAAATAAACCATCTTATCGATAACGATGTAAAAGAGATACAACTTTGGGGTAGAATGCGAAAGAAAAAGAAAAATGGCTAGATCTGACAGCTTCTGTGCTCAGAATCTTTGTACGTTGCTGTACATCACATTTACATACAAGGAAAATAAAGAAATACACAAGTAAAAATATTAACGCAAAATCAGTAAAAAAATGCTACAAACATTATTCTTGCTTACTTTACGAATTATGATTATTAAAAAAAACTGAACGTAAGCAGAAATTAAATAGATAAAATTGTCGAACAAAATTCATGAAGATTAAAGAAAATCAGAGAGGTGTTACTAAGTTAAAAAAATTAACTCTCTTTGCATTAATTAGCTCATTAAAGACTGAACTTACGAATGTAAAAATTAAAAATTAAAAGTATCTTAAATTACCTAGTGTGTGCTAGCCTAGAAACGTGATACTTAAACATTTAGTGGACCTCTTGTTGGAGGTCGAAAGTATTTCACCACTCTCGGTGATTGCTATAAACATTATAATGAGGCTAGTCACCTCGTAGGTGCTTAATCACGGGGAAATACGTATTTTAATATGCTTTATTATATTATTATTATTTTATCACTATACAGTCAAACCTCTATCTATCGAACTCGCATGTATCGATTGTCCGTGTTTATCGTATACTTTCTATGGTCCCGGCAAAATTGCCATACAACTAAGGTTAAAAAAGTCCGCTTGTACCGATGTTCGAATTACCGTTTTGTCCGCATTGATCGTACAAAATATGTGGTCCCGTCACTATAAATTATAATAGATGTTCGTTTAACCATAAAGATTTTGCAGAAATAACCATTTCTTAGAAAGAAACCGTCATAAAAACAGTAACGATAGTATACAGTAGTAAAAATCACCTTAAATCTGCAGCCAAGTAATGGAGCATGTAAATATGAAAAGACAAATGAACAACAACTTACGAATAAATATGGATGATGTACCATAACTACAGTACAAACCCAATTGTTATCTTAAGATAATTACCATATAAAGAACTAAAGATTCTTTGTCGATACCATAATTACTACAGAAGCACGATAGCTACCACATTTGCACTACAGTTACCGTAACAACCGAGATGTATATTTACCGTGACGGTAATGTATTTATTTATGACATATTAAAATTAAAGAACATTATTGAAAAAAAAAGGATGTTAAATTGTTGTATGTACGTTTGGCACATGTTGCGAAGAAATAATGCGATCTGAAAGAATGCATTACTAAGGTAGATGTACCAGTAGTCGTCATGCTAAGAAGAGTTTTATAAAAAAAAAATTGTGTACATAACCTTGTAGGTGTATTACTGCCCCTACATGTTTGTTTTTAACCTCAAACTTTACTCTACAATGCTATCCAACACTCTTCGATAAACACAAATTATTTTTGTAGATTTATTATTTTGAAAAAAGTGTGATTTCGAGCCAGTAGTCGTCATGCAAATTTTCCTGTTTGCCAGTGTTCGTCACATGTTTGTGCCAGTAGTCGTCATGTGCGATTTCGGCTGCATTAGTTTTAATTCATGGATCCAGAATGATAGTATTGTACTATTTGGGCTTCAAATTTTATTTGGTACTATATTTTAAACATCAAAATGGCATTTCATAAAGATCGTTCAGTAATATAATGAATAATCCTCATTAAATTTTGAATTTACTTACAGCACTCACGGAACAAAGAGGGACAGCACATAGAGCTGTAGCAAACCGAATGTATTCGTTACTGAGTAACGGGTGTGCCGTCTAGTAACGAGTAACGAAACGTTACACACGGCTGCATTTTGTTACTCGCATTTCTCGTATATTTTACGCATGCGCGCGCATATTCAATGAATTTACGATACAAAGAACGATGTTTGTTTATTAATAAAGTATAATTTGGAAATTCCTCGTCTAAGTTTTTTTACTGTTTATTAAAGGTATTATGTGTGTAGACAAAGTTTGAGATTGGAACAGAAACAACGTAACAAAGGAATTTTTTACAAATTAGAAATATGTATGTTTTTGTTTTTCACTATCGCGTATTTTCACGTTTTTTTTGTTCTTATCTTAAAAGAGATATAATAAAGCCGCTATAATGAGATTTAATTGTTTCTTGGTTAACAAAAACTGTTTAATTATCAAATATTGTTAATTGTTTATATTCTATTTATTATTATTTACGCGACGTCATACTGTACGCGTACGCAATACGACTCAATTCGTTGCTGCAACATAACATAGCATGTTATGCGGTATCACAAGTAAAATATAAAAATGAATCAGGGCCCGCCCATCTTCCTACCCAAGGGCGATTTGCCTTTGTGTTTATCGGACAATGTGTTCCTTGGCACACTATTTTTTTTCCGCTGCTCATTTTATACTCATACCATTCGCTACATCTTTAAGAGCAGCTTCCATGGCTGACTCTTCATACAACAGTATTTTCCGTTTTGGCATTTTGCCCTGTAATTAAAGAACGAGACACATTACAATGTTTGGTTTACTTATTAATGTCAAAATATATATCGAATGACCCCTAAATTAATGTAAACAACAATGCCTACACAATTTTTGCAATCAATAAAGTAAAGTAATTTCCGACCCAGAAGTCGTCATACACATGCATCGGAAGTCGTCATAGGTGACGACTACTGGATCTGATCGTAATAACGTACTTTGTCTATTAACAACAAAGAACCAATATTATTTAAGAACTTTAGGGTGTAACTTAGCACAACTTTAAATAAAATATTAAATGTACCAGTGCTCGTCAGGTATGACGAACACTAGCAATACAAGGTTTTTATTGATCCAGTTTTCGTCACCCTAACTAAATCATACAAAGAAAACGAATTTTTTTAAATAAACACTTTCACCTCTTCAAGAACATTTAACTAACACATTCAGCACAAAACATCACGAATAAACATGAAAAATTACAGAATTAGAAGTAAAAATGTGCACTAACGTCCTTAGTGTTTTAGTATAGGAATTCCCCTATTTATCTTCACTGCTCTACGAACTTTTGATGCACGGACTTTTTTTGATTGAAAATAGTGTTTGTTCCGAAAACTATTGTGGTAATTTCAGCTAGAACGTCGACCAAATTTTTGTCAATATTTAAGTTGGCGATATATTGAGCTACTTCACTATTATTTACATTTGAAGTTGCTAGTGACGACCATTGGAGCAGTGACGAGTACCGGGGCACTTACCTTACTACGAAAAGTGAAAAGGGTACTCGTGGATTTTTAGGTTATGGTAGTATCTCTCGTTTTTCAGTAATTTCGGCCGAAAATAAACAAACGTATCGGAAGTCGACAGAAATGCCGATTCAACTAAATATTGGTAAAATCGGCTTCTTCAGTACAGCTCTACATTTGATGACATGAGTAAACATATTTCAGACTTCAGGATATTGAAAAAGTCTTTAATTTCCATGTAGATTTATTGTGCGTATGTTTTTTTTTGCAAGTGTAAATTGAATTAAGTAAAATACTTCCATTTTTATTTATTTTTCAACTGATTTAACTTTAATGACAAGTAACTGATATATTTCTGACACTAATTTTGGGTTGAAATATTATTTTTTAAAAATTCTTAAGAGTGAAGTCCACATCTATTGAATGTCCGCATCTACTGAATTTTTTTGTTGGTCCCCTGAAAAACGATAGATAGAGGTTTGACTGTATTATGTTTTCAAGTGTTACTATTTCAACAATGTAAGAAGTGAAATTCTTATAAAGCAAATGTCTTTAGGTATAGTTTAAAATAATTATTATAATGGGGGGGAGCCCTTGATATGAAAATTAAAAATATATTTTTACATATTACGCACGGCTGAGGCGCGTCGGCACCTCAAGACGTGTTGAGGTTAGGGAGAGAGTCAGGTCAAGAGAGAGACAAATGAACAAACTTATTGGTTAACCTAAGTGGTTATACATTACGGGTAATCTCAATTACTAAGTGGGGCTATTCAAACTCTTTTATTAGAAACATTTTTACTTTTTTAAAAAAAATTATAATTATAGATAATTATAGTGGGTGAAACATTAATAAAGTAAGTTCCAATCGCATTAGGTCAAGAGACTCAAAATAAATATTAACCTTTAGCATATGATCAATCTAAAATTATATAAAATGATCACACATAATTATTTAGTACTATATTAATA
Organism: Bacillus rossius redtenbacheri; assembly: GCF_032445375.1. NCBI lineage: Eukaryota > Metazoa > Arthropoda > Insecta > Phasmatodea > Bacillidae > Bacillus > Bacillus rossius. Next base: position 179,250,592 of record NC_086330.1, on the reverse strand, counting down.
AAGTAGAAAAATTAATTCAAGTTGATCTCAGATGTTGGACATCGTGTAGCTTCACAAAGTGGGCACTGTGAGGGAAAGCCGAAATTACTGAGGCCAAAACAAGGGAAATGCGTCCTTGAGCACTCAGTGATATATGGGGATTGTAACCCCTGTATATGGGTATGGTGACCCGTGACTTACAAACTAAATGGGAATGAAAACCCCTGTACATAATTGTTTGTCCATAAGAAGTCAAAGGCATGGGTCCAAGCCCTGCACACTCTAACGATGGATCAAACTAAATTATATAATTTTGTACTTGCTCAAAAAGCTAAGTACACCTCAGTCCCGAAAACTACATTTATTATTTATTAACTTACATAGGCTCAATATGTTCAAGCTCTGACGGTTGATAAGACCAGCAGGCTGAAGCAATGATACCTACGAGGGAATTTCACCCCGAGTTAGATCGGGTTCGAAACCCAAAAGATCAACGAATTTAGATGAATAATCGATAATGTAAAAAAAAAAATTTGATTATAGAAAATTGACTGATTAATATTTTAGTTATATATAATTTTAATTAATCACTATCCTTGCACTCAAATTTAATAAAAAAAACTATAAGTAAAATTGTAACATGATTTTTTAAGATCCTAAAAAAGAGCTAATTTTAAATTAATTATAATTGTGCTGTCGGATCTTCCATGGCGGGCACAAAAGTTCACACTGCCTGAGAGGGGGTTTGAACATAGGTCGTCCAAAGGGTGAGTGCTGGGGATCTAACCCAGTGACACTCGGTGTTCATAGGATATTTCACTCAGAGGACCAGGTCTTGGCTCATTGGCTCAGAGGACCTCTTGCGATTCAACGCCTGAATTTAGTGCTGCACTGTGGCTAGCTTGACCTAGCTCGACTTTGAAGTACACGAAAATAAACCTTAATGCCACCTTGGAAGTCACAGTTGCAAAACACTGTAAAATAATAATGAACATCAAACTACTAATTTTAGGTAGAGAGCAAGAAAACAACCAAATTTTGTGTACCGAGATGTACGAGCTACTGTGCTCAGTTTTAGATACGTAGCTGTACAACACCTTATAAAAGAAAATAATACCGATCCAAAAAAAAAAAAGTTAATAAATTGTTTACTCAAAAATTATAATCACAAAAACATTTTTAATCCTTTACTTTGCATTCTTTATATTAATTGGTACATTGCTTATAGAAAACTCGACGTAAAAAGCTACAGTACTCTATCTTACAATAAATTACCTCATGGCTAGCGTAAGAAGTATTGGGGATTCAACCCGTGTATATAAACAATTTAATTCAGGAACCTTTTCTTAAAGGCACCAGTGATTGCACCTCTCGATGGGTGATCACGAAATAAATCTAAACAAAAGCTAGGCATCATTATAATTGTCTCTGACATTAAATAAATTTGTAAAATAAACTTCTCGTAAAATGTAAATGTTAATATATGGATTACATCTAGTAAATATTAAGTACTTGGGACAATAGTAAATACCATAATTATGCTTACATTAGTTCTAATATTAAATGATCGGCATGAAGCTATATTATGATTATTGTATTAAGAATGATTATAAAAGTAATTTCTAGACCCCATTTAAATGTTATGAATCTTAACTTGAGATTATTCTTAAAATGTAAAATATTGTTATATATAGATATATATAACACAGCATTTAAATATTATGTTCTCAAAAAAAATGAAGATACACTTAAATTTAATTTTATATATATATATATATATATATAAAACATATTTTATATTCCCCAATAAGTAAATTATGAGCTCCTTAAATTTAAAATGGTAAGCAAAAATGCAATATATGTAAAGTGCTAACTGAAGTCAGTGGTGGCTACGAAAATGTGTTTGCCTTATTACCAACACAAGGCATGTGAACAACAGGGAGGGAAAGTTAGCCGTCAGGTTGGCGGACCTGAACATGAGAGTAACATAGCGACGCGCGTAAGCGCAGAGAGACAAAAAATACCACAATGTCCGAAAGGACTTCTATGATCTGTTTTTCACAAAGATGACCTGGTTTGCAGGCGGATGTGTTATAAAAAAAAACACTGATAAAAGGAGGAATTTAGACAAACTCAGGGCACTGTCGGCCGTGAGGAACAAACTAGATTGCAACACATTGTTTACGCTGCCGGTCATGGTGGGCAACGGAATGACCTTGCCTCCAAGGGCCGGTGAGGCGTGAAGGGGAGGGGTGAAGTGGATGACAGGGACAATGACACGCGCACGAGATAAGGCACGCTGCCTGCACGGACATAGCACCGACAAGGCCGCGCTGTGTCTAACACCGCGCGCAAACACAGTCAGAGCGGGACGTAAAACTCGATATAATTTTAAAATTTTAAGCACAATATTCATACAGGGTGTACCAGCGATCAGTTCACAATATTAATAATACAAAATTGAAATCCTAAAAAAGTAATTAAATTTTTTTATATTTTTATATTTTTTTATAATTTATTTTAGGTATTCCTACTCGACTTAGGTATGCCTATAGACCAAACCATGATCTGCTACCATTTGATACGCCCCTCGTGACCTAAAATTATATTAATTTAATTTAATAAAAAAAGGCCTAGGAAACAGCTCCGCACAATTATAAAGAAAATACAAGTATTACCAGAGGTGGCACGAGGTGGTGAACAAGACAAATTTATACTCCCTGCACACAAGCAACTTGGGAGATAGTGGATCGTTTAAATAGATAAAGGTAAATAAATAAATAAACACTACATACGTAGATTGGTCTATAGGTTCCCTGTTTTATTTAAAAAGGTAAATTAAATCTTTTTGTTTTGGTTTCACAATAACATGGTATTCACAATATATTAAAGTTATTAAAGGGGGCCGGCCTGAAATAATTAAAACACGTTATACTATACTGTTAACAATAAAAAATGACGTTTTATAGCAGGTTAGTTTCATTCACTCATTACTGTAACAATTTCACATATTATTATTTGATAAGTTCTCTATGGCACTGCTCATTGGTATTTATTAAGGTAAGTTCTTTCGTTGACTGGAGGGAGAAGTTATAGTTTAGATATCACTCGGGGCTTCAAGTTGGACATCTGGCCGGGAGGAAGCTCTTCTTAGAGAGAAATGAAGCTGGAGGTCCTGGACAACATGATGGGTGCAATTTTGGCGCCCAAAAAAAGGACCCTGTCTGAAACACAAGCCAAATTCCAGCGAATTAGACCTGCTTCCAGACAGTCACACAGTCGGCACAAAAAGGCCAACAAACGGGAATTCGGGGAGGAAAAATAGACCAAAGTACAGTAAGTCCTCGGTTTACGTCGAGGTTACGTTCCTGAAAACCGCGACGTAAATAGAAACGACGCAAAATGAGCCATGTTTCATGCCACCGGCCGGCCACGGCCCAAGGTCGGCCGGAAGCGCTGGCATACAGACGTGACAACGGGCAATTTTATCAGCAAATGACAACCGACAGCGTGGGAAACAAGTCCAACTAGTACTTCTCAACTTTATAGAATGGTTATTTAACCAGCTGCTTTATTACCTTTATTGATTGAAATATAAAAACAGATATATAGTACATACTGTACGTAATATAAATGCATAATGCATTCAAAGTGTAAGGATACAAAGTGGTTTAGCGCTACACAGATTTTACTTTGAGTCATTCGCGGGAGAAAACAACTGTTTTCTTTTGGAGGCTGGTAAGAACAAAATCAAAAGAAATGCATACATACAATAAAAGTACTATAAGTATGACAAACATTGAGAGCCCTTGATTTAAAATAATCACATGAAGTAATAAACACCTAAAAGAGGTTATACAATAGCGCGGCGCAATTCTTACAATTTACGTACGGGAATAATTCTAATAAAAATCAACGTAAAATATTTTTCATGAGAGACACTACTTTAAATTTACGTCGCAAACAATATAAATTATATCATTTTACGTAACAATGGCACGTTTAAAACTCCGGCCAACTCAATGATATCATAGCGACTGAAGTGCCAAGGAGTCGGACGAACAGGGGTAGGAGAAAATGCTGTGTCCTTGCGGGAAGTAGATAACACTTCTACGTGCGAGATACGTGGGTGGACGAGCGGGCGGGCTGGTAGTATTGCATCACCGCGCGGAGAGCAGCGGAGAGCAGGAAGCGTCCCTCATGATGTATGATAAGATAAGGCGGTGAACGTGTAGCTTACGCTACATAGCATAAATTAACTACCGAAGGAAACAAAGAATTATAAACGAATTATATACGGTGTTTTGGTTAAAATAAAGATTTACGGTCATTGAAAACGACGTTATTGTGAATCAGCGACAACTTAAATTGAAACATGAGTACTCAAACATTAGCGACGTTAATCCGAAACGACGTAAATCGGTACGACATAAATAGAGGACTTACTGTAACTCACCAAACAGGGTTTAGCTCCTGGGCTCAGGAAATGTCTTGCGCCAACATCAGAATGGCGTGGACCGAGAAATGCGCGGATGACGCGGTAGAAATCATCATTTAGTAAGATCAAAAAAAAATTATACATTTTAAATTAAAACATGACTGGATTTCTTATCACTACTACTGACTGGCTACTACTGAATTTTGAAGCTGGGATCACATCCCTTAATACAGCTGACTACATTCCTTATTCCCACGAGCTCATCATTGCCGCGAAAAAGCCTCTTAACCGAGGTGACGCCGAGATGACGTGGTAAGTAGCCGAAGTCAGAGTACTAAGTGCCGCAGTGGCGGACAAAACTCCTAATTAAAACGGGTGGTCGGCCCTAGGGAAAAAGAGGGGGAAGGTTCGGCTCTGGACCAAACACTTCCGGAGGTGACGTAGGTGGACGTAGCCACAACTTCAGTTGTTTGCGCAGAAGGGCTACTGCCGCGCTCTCTACCGGCAGGCACAGAAAGCAACATACAATCGACTTTTACAGGACGCGAGGAGGAAGCATAGGGCCTTATGGCGTAGCCGGTGCTGCACTCTGGCGGCCTAAACGGGACAGAAGGTGAAGGTAAGCAAAATCGCCACTAGGTGTCGCGGGCGTCAGCTCCACTCGCTGGAGACCAGAACAGACGTTACAGTTTCTGCCGCTAGATGACGTGCGTGGTCCATCCTTGCACATATTTTTTTCTATGGCAAATCGTCCTTGAAATCGGCCACCGCCTGGCAGGTTCACGTCAGGTCAATTGTCCTGGGCTAAATTCTGAGTATCAAGGTGGGTAGCTGTGGGGGAGAGGGATTTCAAATACCCAACTGTGCTGGGAACGGGGGTCCACGGGATCCTCGTTGGTGCCGAGACTCGCTAGTCTCAGGGGGTCTCTGAGAAATAGAGCTTGCAGGCCAGAAACTGCTCTATGCGATTTTCGTCATGCAGAGAAATAATGTTACAGCCCGGGAACGTGACTGTAAGCGGGAGAAATGTCATACGGGCTGCTAACGTCTACATTAGACTTGCAAAATATCAGATTGGTCCCTGAGAAAAGGTGCCTCGGTCAACTTGCACAAAGTTTAACTAAGTAGAGTACACCAGCCTAACAAATATGTAAATCACCCCTTTTGTAACCAAATTATAAAGAAAATAATTTTTTTTTAAAAATAATTTAAAATTATAATAATAATAAAAAAATTGTGCCGTTTTTACCTAATTTCTGGCACAGCAAGCGTAAACATAACTCGTGTTAATTAAAAGAAAAACTGGAAGTGCTGAAAAGACTTAAAGGTGAAAGTGCCACTCGGTTATCGAAACAATTCGGTGTTGGCAAACAACCAAATCCGATTGGAAAAAGAACAGAGGTAAAATTGAGCAGTTTTGTGCTACCACAAGTAAAAAAATTATTGATAAACGTACATTTTTTTTTTTTTACCCAAGCAAGACAAAAAGGAATCCCTATCACTAGCCCTCTGACTCATGAAAAAGTGCTTCAATTGAACAAGCTCATGGATGGTGACGCATTATTTACGGCTAGTTGCGGTTTCAGGGTGACGATTGGTCGGGAAATTCGGGAAAACCTGGAATTACCTAGGAATATTTTGCCTCTGGAAAAATACTGGAAATACCCAGGAATTTATTTACCCCTCGGGAGATTTGCTATTCTTCCATACTGTAATTATCGTCTAACGTTAAAGTTGTTGATTATGTACATCTGCAGTTAATATCGATATTGAATATATATTAAATAGCAATGGATTGTGTAATAAATATTTAATTTTAGAATAAGAGACGACATGGGAGAGTCAGCATCCACAGACGAAAGCGTTATCGGCAATCCTGACGCCATTCATGTTTACGTGTGTGACTGTGACGCTCAGAGAAATGTTTTTAGAACCTGACGCCAGAGCTCAGCAGAATTAAGATTGTTTACCGTGCGTAATTCCAATTTTCTTAAGAAAAAAAATGAAGTTTAATATTTTTATTTTTGGATAATTTAAGGATTCAGTTTATTAAATTTTCATATGGTATATCTTTTAACTAATTGTTGTTGGTTTTATAATAGCTAATACTTGTTTAGGTGTAAACTTTTATCTTGTCAATAGTTGGCAACACTTCGTCTAATGTACCAATATCATTATCTGCAATGTGCATTTGCGCGGAAAGTAATGTAATTCGGCATTTTGTTAGGATATGATTATGTAGGCAGGCTTGGAAGTAAACTTAAAGTTAATTAATTAACGTCGCTGTAACGAAAATCGTTTACGTCCTACTTTATAAGTGTATAACTGTTGAAGTAACAAATGGAAAGATCAAGCTTGAAAAAAAATAACATGTCATATGTAACTTAACCTCAATTTTTTGTTTTGCAATTGTTATTCTGTTTCATGTTGTGATGTTTTAAGTTAAGATAGTTTCTGTTCGTTAAATAATCTTAGTTACTGATATGTTAGTATCCGTTTATATTCAGTGGTGGTGAATTTTTTCGATAATGGCCAAACCAGGCCACACAGGAAAGTCTTCCTTTCAGGAACAGTGGCTTAATGAACCTTATTTTAAGGATTGATTGGTTACATAAAGTCCAGGGTGACAAATATTCAGCCTTTTGCTCTCTTTGTTGCAAAGTGTTTTCATTGTCATCAATGGGGCGGACTGCAGTTGTGAGTCATATTAAAGGAGCAAAACACACAGGATTTTCGGTCAATGCAGTTTGTCTTAACAGACAATATGGAAGAATAGACCTTCGTAGCCCACATATGTGTGTATGATGCTGTCAGCTATCTGGGTGGGATTCAGTCAGTGCCACTTACCAAGCCTATCCTCCACGCAGCACGCAGCTCGCTTCACAGAAGCCCAGCAGGAACGCAGAGCAGCAGCATCAGCCCAGTTAGAGGAATCTCGTCGTCGCAAACTAAGCGATTTGGCTATGAAGGAACTGGAAGCCAAGAAGTGTGTAAAATTCTTCAGAGGCTTGTGCTGAAGCTAGAAAAATTGATGATGAACTTGCTGGTTTAAAAAAAAACTGTGAAGCTATGAAATTACGTGCTGTGCTTACTGACAACATATAACATATATCGGTGTTCTTATATTTATTTTTAACCAAATTGATTGGATGTTATATTATTTTACATAATTTGAACTAATTATTTAGAGTTTCTAAGTTTTTCTTTGATATGACAAGTTATTCCAGCGTACCTTTTTCTGAGAAACATTTCCACATATGTATTTTTATGTGTAATTTAGTATTACAAAGAACGCATAGACTTAGTATAGAAAATGAGTTAAATATTCTGGAAAAATGAAAATAAATTTCTGGAAAACCTGGAAATACCTAGGAATTTTATTCTAGGGTTGGAGTAGTCACCCTGGGTTTCTTAGACCGATGGAAGAAACAACATGGAATCAGGCAGCTTACAATAACTGGGGAGAAACTGTCAGCGAACAATGAAGCAGCTATTGAATACCTTGAGGAGTTAAAAGATATCATTTCTTCCTACTCGCCACAGCAAGTTTATAACGCCGATGAGACGGGACTTAACTTTATAGCGTTGCCTACCAAAAGTCTTGCATCACAAGAGGAACAATCTGCACCAGGGTTTAAAAAGGATAAACAATGCCTAACTGTGCTAGCCGGCTGCAACGCTTCTGCCACAAATAAGCTTCCACTGATGGTTATCGGCAATTCGGCAAAACCACGCTGTTTTAAAAACATGAACATGAACACTCTCCCTGTATTTTACAGAAACCAAAAGAAAGCTTGGATGGATCGTGTCTTGTTCCAAGACTGGTTTGAAAAACAATTTGTGACAAAAGTAAAGGCTTTTAACAAAGAAAATGGATTGCCTCCTAGTGTTTTGTTACTCATAGACAATGCTCTGTCCTGAAGAAATGCAACTTGTTTGCGGTGATACCGAAGCCATTTTTCTCCCACCAAACGTCTCTTCAATTTTGCAACCAATGGACCAAGGAGTTTTGCAGACTTTGAAACAGAATTACAGAAAAATGCTTCTTCGTATCCTGCTTGAAGATAAAAGAACTGACAATCTTGCATAAACTCAAGAAAATCACCATCAAAGATGTCATTCGCTGGGTAGCAGAAGCTTGGGAGAAAACACAAAAGGAATCTTTACAGAAATCATGAAAAATCTCTGGCCTGATTTAGAGTTTGTCCAAACGGTCTTCCCGCTGGCAAAAGAAAAGTTTGAACTTCTTCAATTAGTGAAACAAATTGTACAGGTTGCGAAAATGCAGAAGAGTGCGTTGAAAAGTGGACGGCCATTGACGACTGTGGCCACGAGGAATACACAGATGAAGATATCGTAGCAGCTGTGCAGGGAACGTCAACTGATCTCGATGTAGACGATAGTGAAGAGGAGGGGAACGCGCCGACTGATGTTGTTTCTCACACTGCCGCAGCCAGTGCCCTTGATTTGGCTTTGCGCTACGTTGAGCAACATGCCAATGCAACCCCAACAGATGTTATGTTTATGCGGCTTTGGCAAAACATTGCATCTTCAAGCCGATTTAGTGCATTGCGTCAAAGGAAGATTACTGACTTTGCCTCTTCGATAATGGTTTGCTTTTTTCCTTTTTATTTTGTGTAAATCCTGTACAGAATATGAATTCTACATATAGTATGTAAGTAAATTCAAAAATTTTCAATACGTACATATGTATTTAAGTACTATGTACATAATCCTATTTTTTTTCTCTTTTCAGTTAGACAGTGAAATAGATCAATTATAAGTTTCTTATCTACATATTAATAAACATACAACATTACTTGAAATAATATGTTTTTCTTTACTTTTCCTAGTTCTTAAATGTTTTAAAAATTAAATTTTTTTGTCCTATCCCTGTTCTGATTAGGCGGATTTTCAGATTAGCGGGGTTCAGATTAGCGGGACTCTACTGTACTTAAAATGCTCCTAAAAACTCCTCATTTTTATTTATGTCAAAAGTTTCTTCATACCATGTAACTAAGAGCCATTATTGAAGTTCCCAGCTGTTGTCTGAACTAGCTAGGCTCGTGGGTCTCATCCAAGTTCCGGCTGAAAATTTAATCTTCTAAGTCTATTGACATTGTATTTGCATTGAATAGCAGTTGAGTAGATACCTACAATGGCAACTGAAAAAATCTGAGCTTGACTTAGCCCATTTAAATGAAAGAGGTGTTGTTTTTATTGCAGCTGTGTTGAATGGATTTATTTTACAGTTTTTTGTTACTGTTTCAAAATTATAATATTAAAATATGGTTTAGCATTTATTAAAAAAAAATTGTAGAATACGTTATTTTTTACAACACAGGACTAATCACGCTTTTAAAATAGTTAGTGATTTACCCACATATGGATCGCAGATTTTATGTTTAATAAAATGTACTGTGACTCATTTGAAAAATTTAAATTTTGCTAAAAAAAAATTAAAATTGCACTGTTAAGGTTGACTATAAGCTTAACTAGCGTATGTTGGTTTTTAATAAATATAAGAATTGTTTAATTAAAATATCTCAGCAGTGAGTGTAAAGCATCATGAACTGCACCCTTAAGCTACGTCTGCTGCCTGTTGTGCGGCCATCCAGCTGACGCGCCGGTAGTGGTGTGGCTGTCTGCCGCAGGGCTGTGATGCTCGACAAGAGGGGAATCTAAAAATAAACCTGCCAAGAGAGGGAGTGCTTGTGTATGTGTTTGAGTGCTTCTGGCCACGCAGCAGTGTTTATGGTTCTCCCTCCCTCTCTCGCTGAGAAATTGTACGTACACAAATATCATGTCTGTATCTACAGGTTTTTATGACACAACTGTGTCCAAACATTGTTTTTTGTGGTGCTTTCTTATGCTTTCTACTGCAACATTTCATTCATGACAAAACTGCCATATAGGGGTGGCTTTTTTTTTTTTTTAAAAGAAACTGACAAAAAATTTATAAGGAAATAGTGTGTGGTCTTTCGTCTCTTGGTGAAGAAGGGAAGGGAAACATTTGTATAAAAATATCTTTTTTTCCTTTGTATTTTTTTGTTAGTGCTATGGTGAAGGGGGAGGGGGGAGGAAGGGTCATAAAGGATTAAGAGGGAAAAGATGATGGACATCAGTGCAGTTTCTTACGAGGCAATCAGTTGAGACATGGGACTAATTGTATTCTACTGAAGACAGTTATATGGCGCGACTCATATTCGAGGGCAACTCTTACGAAGAAAATGTATTTTTTTTGCCCAAAATTAAGGGTGCGACCCATACAAAGCGGGGACCCTTCTGCGTGTAAATACGGTAGTTATTTTATTTTTAGTTATGAACATTTTGATGGTATGAGGGGAATAGGTGGGGGAACTGGTGGAGGAGATAACAGGAGGAGTTAGAAATGAAGCAGCTTACTTGCACACTTGCATACTTTCATATTTGCACACTTGCATGTTTGCATGCTTGCATGTTTGCACACTTATCAAGCTTGCATACTTACACATTTAAATACTTTCACACTTGCATACTTTCAAAATCACATACTTTCACTTGCACATTTTCACACACATACTTTCACACTCATATTTTCTCTTGCATACTTTCAGACTTGCATACATTCGCACTCACATACTCACTTACTTTCACTTTAACTTACTTTCACACTTGCATACTTTATAATTTAGCACTCACATACTTGCATTATTTTTTGTTCTGCAACCTTAGCCAAAGAGAATTATGTTTCCTATACCTAAGAATATAATACGCAAGAAGTTTTACGTCTGTTGTGAATAGACTCTACACACAACCAAACACACACACACACACACGCACACGGACACACACACATTAAAAATACAATAAAATAGTAAGGATGATTAATTAAGTTACGTAGGTACATTTTAAATTGGTAATTTATAATGATTTTATAGTATTTTTAATGAAGTTAACCAAACTTAACTAACTGTCCACACTAGGTCTAAATATTTTAAATGGAGCCAATCTAATCCACCATCTACACTATTTTTAAATATTTAGAATGTAGCTAAACATATCCAACTGACCATTTTCATGATATTACATCCTATCCTTACCTCTGACATTTTCAGAAATGGCAGCGAACAATTCGTGGAAACTGCTTAGTTTCCTCCAAAACTTCATATTTCCTCAGAAATGTTTAAATAATTTTGCAAATAATTTTAAAAACTACATTTTTTTGGTTCACCATTTTTTGGGGTCCCTACCGACAAGCTCTGAATTCATATCTGTGGGTGAGCAAAATATTTGAGAATTTTAGGGGCATCACGAAGTCTACAAAGAAATATTGTGTGAAAATAAATGTTAAGGTTCGCACATACATTCTGAACATCCTGAGAGGAAAATCTGTGCAGGCCAGGCCTTTGGCATAGTTCATGTTCAGGTGAGGCATAGTTCTTGACATCAACTAAGCTGGGCCGGTGATGGATAAACAAGCTCAGGTTGGCCTGCACTGACTAACTGATGGTTGTGCAATTCTTCTGTGGCAACCCTTACATTTCATTACGACTCACTCCGTATAACATGAAGGCCTGGCCTGCAATATTATTCCTTAGAGGATATCCATAATGTTTGTGGTGGGACCCTTGAGGAAACAAGTTTTGCACAAGATTGTGCAATGACAATGAAGTGTTTGATGATGCGTGCTGCGTGGCAGGGCGGACGCGCAGCCTGCTGTTTTCAAAGAGCCCAGCAGCCGAGGAGTCTGTGCTAGAAGTTTCGGAGCCGGAAGACTTGGTACGCGAGGAGCCAGACGAGCTGTGGGACCACGACTACGACCCGCCCCCCGCCAAGCGCCTGCGAAGGCTCCAGGGGGCTGAGCTCCCTGTCGCTCCGCCCTGGGACGAGCTGTGGCCCCCGCCGCACCTCGACACGGCCGAGACCAGAGCCAATACCACTGACACGGCTGTCGTGTTGCCGGGCCTGCCCGATTAGCCACCCTGCATGCACACATCAAGTGAATAAAGTTCATTAAAACAAATTAGTTTTTTTTGTCTTTTAATTTTCTTATATGTCTAACATGCAACATTTTTTGTCATGCTTTTATATGTCAAAAATGTTATTGTCTTGGATGAAACCTATTAATGAAGTCTAGAAATTTTGGCCACTTACAGTAATTTGGTACTGTATTCAACATTTTCTGAAATAAGTTTATGCTTTTGTTGTTTTACTGTCTGGTCGTATGTTAACATTTAAATTAAGATTTCGTAACGTGGGTACGTACGTACCTGTATATAGGGTCAAGTGAGAGGTAAGTTCGAAAGGATTTAATGTTGGACTTGCATTAATTAGTTTGTCATACTTAACAATTGAGAATAAAGAAGGTTAAATATATTTAAATGGATAAGAAATACTTCTAACCCTTTTTATGTTTAGAAATTACATACATATACGTACTTGGTGCTCGAATATAAAGTTTCAGTGTAAAAACATTGTACTATATTTTTCAGAGGACTGATAATAGAATAAACAGCACGTAAAGTGTGTTAACTTGTATTCTATCATAAATTATAAATTAATATATATATTAGTTGACTTTAAATAACTAGCATAAATAATAATACTGTCATTGTAACGTAAGAATAAGTTGCAACTCAGAATAAAATTAATTTTTCATTTTATTTTAGTGATGTGCGAGTCTCGGCATCATCGAGAACGAGTCGAGACAGAAATTTTCTCGATCTCGTCTCGAGATAATTTTTTTGGCTCGGAATTTTCGAGAATTTTGTAAACAAGAAATAGGTTAGGTAATATAATATATTGAGGCAGCATTTTGCGTTGCGTGTTGAAATAATTAACATATCTTCAACGTAACGTAGATCGAATAAAATAAAATATACTTGTTACGATAGTATACACGATAAATTATTAAAAAGTTAAAAACGAACAACTTCCGTTCACAAGTCACTACATGAAACGGTAAACATAAACAATGAATTGTGCTGTGGTTATCACATTAAATTACAGAAGAAAATGATTATTTTCCGTTAATAAAACCAACATTAAAGTTAAAAATAAATCATTTTCGGTATCAATATCAAGTATCAACGTAAAACGGTACGGTAAAAAATAAAAATATAAACATGACTGCAGAATTCTTCCGCGATTGCATTTTGTTTTATGGCCTTAGGTTATACACACGGCCAGCAGTATATAACAAGCAACATGATGTTTAAATTGCGGTCCGTATCGATAGTGACATATCGATAGTGGTGAATGTTCAGACTTTCATGATCAAGTACCGTCCATGGCTCAAGGAAACTGTATAGACTATGGAGTCAATAACGTATGTTTACATACGACAGTAGACAAATAAACTGTTGAGTGTAAAGGTAAAGTTGTAATTGCAATTGTGGATACTTGATAAAATTATTGAATAATTATGTATGTTTGTCAGATTATTGAGTTTTACTTTTTTGGATCATATTATCCTGTTAACTAAAGTACAGATTTCTCGATCTCGACTCGATTCTCGAGAATTTTTAAATTTCTTTCTCGATCTCGTCTCGAATTCAAAAAAGTCTTTCTCGCACATGCCTATTTTATTTACATTCAATAATTACAATAGAGCATATTTATTTTGCTTTCTAGAAGTTATTTAGTAGCCAATATTCTGATAAAGTACTGATGCATTTTGTAATGCTCAACTAGTGTTTATAGGATGTAAATTTTGATGTTTGGAGAAGAAAGTTTGAACTGAATAAACTTTGCCAGTATTCATCCGGAACCAGTTGGGAGAGAACACAAATTACTTTAGTATTTACTTTAGTACTTTACTTTTAAATCTGAAATTTCTCTATTTTAAAGCTAACAGAGACATTTTTCTCAAAGGACTAAAAAAAAAAAAAAAAGGGGGGGGGGGGTCTACTACTTACTACTCAAAATGGAAATTTTCACTCTGTTAGAGGACTCTGTTGCATTATACAGGCTTACACACATGTGCATTACATATTTTTAAAACTTTTGTGTGCAACTTTTTTTTTGTTTTTATATATTGTATTTATTTAATCAGTGATATTTTGCTGAAAGGTAATCCCGTGGAATTTTTTTTTCTTCTAGTAGATTTAGTTTATATTACAGTGAATGGTTTACAACTAATTACACTTGCAGGATGAGAGAGACAAAATGTTTTTTTGCATATTTTCATTGTTTAACTGGCTGAACTAGCTTTGCCAGGTGACGAGATGTATACATTGACTCAGATCTCTGTCTGCAAGAATCAACTTGCGAGTTCTTATGTTACTGTCCTGACCTCTGTTGGAAGTGGTCTGCGTGTCTGAAGTCTTGGCGGTCGTGGATGCAAGTCCCACCTTCAGCGTGTTTCAGTGCTGGTTAGTTCAAATGATGAAATTACATATTAATTGTTATTCTGTTTGAAGGTTTGGTGTGTATTTATCGCTCTGCAGTCAGTTATCTTTATATTCATTTAATGTAACAATTTACTGGAGTAGTGATGGTTTTGATATATAGATTCTGTGAAAAAATCTTCAATAGTTATTTTGTGGGAAAGGTCATTCAAATATAAGGAATTATTTGAAATGCATAGTGTGTTTTAACGTGAATGTTTTGTAACATTTTCTTTTGGAAATATGTAGTTTCGTGTTTTTATTTTAAAAGTTGATAGTTTGTTGGTTGATAGATGATGGGATGATTTTATCAACTAGTTTTAGTTAGTATGGGGTATTCGTGCAGTTTGCAGCTTTAAATGTTTTAAAATGATGGTGAGTTATAAGGTTATAAAAAGTGCGTAGTACATATTTTGAATAGCCAAGCTTTTGAAAATATGTGGTAAGTTTTAAGATATTAGAGTTAATAATTCTTGCCTTATGTCTTGTTATTGGGGTATTTCTAAGACTTAACAAGGTGCTACAACATTTTTTTAAATTACTATAAAGCATGTTCATAAGTGGCTCCCATAAGTTAGTTGGTGGTCAATTTATATTATAAAAATATTGATTTCAGCCAAAGCTTTGTTTTAAATTTTTATGTCACTGTTTTATATTTTTAAGACTAAAATAAAATAATTTATTAGTGTTAAATTTTTTTATATTATAGTGTACATAATGCATATGTTTAAAATAAAATTTTTTCAGACCAATCAGCTGTTTGCATTCGTATAGACTGTGAGGCTATTTAATTTCCACGCTATTTTCGCTATTCGAGTTATAACTCATGACGAGTATACAGTAAACCATATACCACCAGCCATTATTTGTTGAACTGTTTGCTTGCAATTTTTTGCAAGCATTGCACATACATTTTATTGTGTTCAGTAAACAGTAATTGATAACCCGCAATTATGTTGTTTTAGGTTTGTGATGTTTTTAGTAGTGCTTTTAAGGTTATCAAGCATAATAAACGTTTAGTGTTGTGGAAAAAACTGCATAATTGTATCTACAAGTAGTGGAGGATCCATTAAATGGAATGCGTTATCTTTTAAAGAAAAACTGCAAATAATATTAGAAGTTGATGCGAATCCTTTGATACCAAGAGTTAGTATGGCAAAAAAACTCTGGATGCAGCTGTCCTCTTTGAACGGAATCTTGATGAAGCGAGACCAATTTTTGGCTACTAATGTTTCATCAAAAAAAAAAAATGAAGATTAGAAGATACGAAGAAGTTGAAATTTTACTCTTGGTGTGGTTTAAAGAACAGAGGGCACTTGGAATTCCGAACAACCCGATTTTAATGGAGAAAGCTTTACAAATAGCACATTACCTAAGTGTTGAATTTGATGCTTCGTATTAGAGCTGGGCCGATCACCTATTTTGCCGATCATGCCGATGCCGATCATCTGCTGCCGATCTTGCCGATCTTCTGAGCCGATTAGAGCCTTTCAAGTACCTCTGATTACACGTTGCTTTTGACGGATCACTATAAACGGTGAAATATTCCCAGACAAAACTACTTTTCATTGACATGATTACTTATAAATCACCACACACACGTACACACAATTAACTGCGTTAAAATGTAATAAGGTCAAACCAAATCTTCAACCTAATCACAACTCCGTCATTCTGTAATCCGTGTGTGCCGGTAGACGTCAGCGATGATAATTTTATTCCCCCCAGTGCCGCCAACAAACTTTCAATAATTCCCGATTGTAAGTTAATTTGTGAATACGAAATACAGTAGAACCTCGTTAATTCGTAATGGTCGGGACCAAGATAATCACGGATTACCGAATTTCACGGACTAGCGATTATAAGCCCGGAAGGTCTTTTCAAGCTTCTTAGACACCAGCGTGCAGCTGGGTTAAGGCCAAGGTCATGTGATGTAACATCTCCCGAGGCTTACTGCGCCTTGGCAGCAGATGGATAAAAATAGTAAACTCCCCATTATTCATGTTAATTGGGACCCGCCGATGCCCGGATAATTGAAATTCTGTAAAAAAAAATAATACTAATAATAAACCCGGATAATCCGTTCACGGTAAGGGTCGTCTTCGAATTAGTGTCTCGGCTTAAAAAAATACGGCACTGCCTAGCCATTAGTTCACGGTCATTTACAACAGCCGAAGAGAGAAAGATAAGATCGTGCTGACCTTGCACACATAAATATTGGGTAGCCCCCCACCCCCCTCCCTTCATTCGACCAGCCGAATGCCAGCCAGACACGTCACTCGCCAGGCGCCTGCTGTGCGTTGGCGGGCGGAAAGTAACTCAGCAGCACGTGAAACAACATTCAAACAAACGGGAGACTGGAAGCAGAAGTCAGGACATCCCCTCAAGTTTAAAGAGTGACAAATGTGACAGCTGAAAGGGGGGCGACACAAAGGGTCGGTACAAACAGCGTAGCAGAGTTTGACGGCCCACGCGATGGCTTGCAGTGTTTGCCGCCCGCCGGCCCGCGTGACGTAAATTTTAAGCTCTGACAATTTTAGATTCTCTTTTTTTTCTGCACTTTTAAATTGTCCCGGCTTATCCGATTCCCGAATTAGCGCGTCACGGATTAACAAGGTTCTACTGTACCACTAAATGGGGAACAAAACTCTTCATCAACCAGGTTTTTATACAAAAGAAAAATAAGCTCTATTTCCCGCTAAACAGGGTAAGAATATTAATTTCGCTAAACAAAACTTACAATAGGCCATATTTAGCGAGAAAAAACTAAATAGATGAATTCCCGAAGAGGTAGACTAACCACAAGACTACTAGCGCTATTAATCTGTACGATTTCCGTCGCGCGACGCGCGTCACTCTAATCTCTGGCGTCACATAACCAACCTAAACAACAGTCGCCATTCGCCATTGCGGTAATATTAACCGTAAATGGTAAACAAATACATAGTTTTCGGTTCGTAAATGATAAATAACTTTGCAAATAGTATAATGGAAAATTATTTTACCGAAAGTACCGTAAATATACGTGGAAATTGATGCTTAGGTATGTAACTGTTCAATGTTTATAAAACATACGCTATTTGTTTACTTAATTGGTATATTTTTTTCGTGTGCGGTTAGTTTTAAATTATTAAATCCTATTATTTTTCGATGAATAATTGAATTTTCTTCCCGAAAAGTACCGTAAACAAACATGGAAATTCGTTAGATATAGGTAATTATTCAATGTTATAAGTTTGCAGTAGGATACCAATGATCGGCTCAAATAATCGGCTACGTTTTGCCGATCATTATGATCGGCAAAATTAACAAAATCGGCCGATTATTACGATCGGGGATCGGCATCGGCCCAGCTCTACTTCGTATGGCTGGCTTGACATATTTAAGAACAGAGTAGGAATTGTATATAGAACTGTACTTGGGGAATCTGAGAGAGTGTGTGTGATGGTACTGTCCAGTTGGATACACACAAAGTTGCCTGCAAATTATAAAGGACTTTGGACCAAAAAATGTATTCAACGTCGATGAATGTGGTCTGTTTTTCAACATGCTTTCAGACAAAACCTTTGTTTTAAAAGGTGAAAAAAGCTACGATGGAGGCAAATAATGTAAGGAAAGAGTGACAGTGTTATTGGGTGCCAACATGGATGACACTGAAAAGTTACCATTGCTGGTAATTGGGAAACCAAAAAAACCCACGGTGTTTTAACAACATAATGCCATTACCATTACCTTGCAAGTATGTAAACAACAAGTATGAGTGGATGACAGGAGGCATTTTTGAAGACTATGTGAGAGTGTTGGATGCAAAGATAGGGTGCAAAAATCGTAAGATTTTGCTTTTCATGGATCACTGCCCTGCTCATCCCAAGAAAATATCCAACCTTAGAAATATCCAGATTGAAGTTTTCCCACCAAATTCAACATCAAGACTACAACCCATGGACCAGGAAATTATAAAAATTCTGAAACAGCATTTTTGTAAGCACCTTGTGTTACAACTTATTACAAGAAGGAAAAAGTACCAAAACTAATGGTTATAAGATCAACATCATGGACACCATGCATTTTCTTGCTGCTTCAAGGAAAATGCTTGACTCAACAATCATTAGCAATTGCTTCAGAAAAGCAGGCTTTGGTGCTCAACAAGTCAACGATATTTTCCCTGAAGAATCATTTGAGGACAGTGAACCAATTGCAGGTCTTTCTACATGCAGAGCAAATTGGAAAACTCTTCAAGAGCGACTAAATTTTTCACGCATTTTTGAATATTGTGTGTCAATTGATAATGAATTTTTACTATGTGAGCCACAAACTATTGAAAATAATTTATGTGCACAACACAAGGATTTAGCTGAGGATGAGATCGGTGATGGTGATTCCACTTCCATGCCAACTTACTTCGAAGCATTTGACCACCTGGAAAAACAGGTTATTTGTTCATGGAACACCAAATGTTCCAGATAGTGTGAGGAAGAGTTTGTGAGAAGTGGATAATTTTGTGTTGTATCAGTCCGAAAATGTGTTAAAATAAACAATTCTGATACTGTATTTTTCAAAACAGTGAATGTTTATTTTTGCTAGTGTTTTGATAATTTTTTATTGTGCTTATTTAATTAAATTTATTTTAAATAATTCAGTTGACATATAATTGTATAGTTTTTCCAGTTTGCCAGCGATAGTTGGTAGTGTAATTTTCAGTTAATACAGTATGTCATGTGAGTAAAATTTGTTTTTATGTAGCAAATTAATTTGAACTATGTATTTTCCTGTTTAAAAAGTTTTTCCTGTTAAGAAATTTTTAGCATCCAGTCTCTTGAAAAAAAGACTTTAACAGGGTTTTACTGTATTTATTAGTGTGTCAAAACACTGATTCATAGATTCTGATCTAGATTATTAACTAGGTTCCCAGCTTGGTTCTTATAAATTGGTTCACATAATTTTTGGATTTAAGTTACACAATATTTAATGTCTCATGATAGCTGAGGAAGTCATGGTATTGTCTAATTGAGCCTTAAAATAAAGTAAATAATGCTCTATTTTAACACTTTTGTTGTTTCCTATCACATTTCAACAAAATAAGTTGGAAAATATCATTGAAATTCCAGTGTGTAGATTTAACAGGGTGGCCTCTCCTGGCAGTACAAAATTCCAGGGATTTTCAAGGCTTTTGAATGTGTCTCATTAATGTAACTTAACAAAACAGTTCGTTAAATTTTTAATAAATTTCTTTTGAAAATTATTTGATAGCAAATAAACCTTCTAAATGATACAATATATATTTTGATACGTGTTTAGAGCAGGGGATGGTCTCATGTGCATGATTACATGTGTGAAGCCTATTTTTTCCAGCTAACTGTTGCACAATATTGGTTAGATGCTCAAAACATTAAATGAAGTGAAGTGTTTACATTTTGGAAACAGTTTGAAATAACTTTTTTTTAAATCAACTTATTAACGACTGAGATTCTAATTCATGCTTGCTTGATGTGGTACTGCCCTGGGCAGTAAGCAAAACCTGGGTCGATGTTGGAAGCCACCCTGTACTGTCAAGGTTACACACCAGCAGTGTTTTTTTTTAGACTTTGCTTTGAAATTTAAACCAGCCAGACTATGTTTAATATTCCAGTGTAATTTATATGTTTTTTTTACAGCCACTCCGCTGCAAACTAGCAGCATATAAGATTTAAATTAGTTACCTATATAATAATGCGACTTCTACTCCCACAGACCAAAACACATCCGTGTAACCCTTGCTCCAGTCGTGTGTGACACATGAAGTTCCTATCTTCTTGCCTTAACTGATCAGTAAATGCCATTGTTCCTTTAAGTAGGTATTGGTTTTAATCATCCATCAGTAAGTCACATGGGCCGAAAACTGCACAGATCACTTCCTTGTGGGAGAAAGCTGGTGCAGTGCAACAACATTGAACCACGATGCTACCGAGAAATGTCCACCATGTCTCCACACTGCAAGAGACCGGCCCGCGTCTTACTAAACATATAACATCAAATGAAATTTCCACGTCTTGGGCTGAACAAGATAGCAATTGCAAGGTTACAAAGTGAGTTCAACCATTAGTATGCCATCGCAAGACAATCCTCTACTCCATGGTTAAGAGAACTGTTGCCCTGTCACCTTCTGCTGCTGACGAGGTTGATCCGTCTTGCTATCGGTGCCAACTAGTAATTTATGCCTGCCTATGTGCTAGTTTGCAGGTAGGACACGGGCTCTTATTAAGGCTGTGGTGTTGCTTCGTGGCCTGGCCGGTGGATGTCATTAAACGACCTAACTTAAATACTCCGGCTGTTACAGCCATCAGAGATACTGATTATTCAGCTGATTAATTATTAACTGAATTAGGACACACTGATGATTGGTTAATTAAATACTTAATGAAAGATCTGAGGCTTTGGTATGATTATTTTTATTAACACAGCACCCTCGTATGTGGCACAACTGGTGGAATGGCTGTCGTTACGTTTGAAAGATCTGAAGCATAATGTGGCACTTATAGATGCTCACGTATTCGTGAGTACGAAGGGGCTACATGGTAAATTAATTAAGAACCCTCTGGCCTTGGGTCAAAGTTCTAAGAGAGGTGCTCTCTGTTTCATATATTGAATTGCATTTGAGTTCCTTACACACATGATGCCTTGTGAACTACACACAACTGAATATGATAACAAGTTACCTTACACGAAGCGACCATCCCCCAAAGGTTGTGCTTCAGCACATACATAACCCTAATACATGACATAGCCCTAAAGACCACTGGGTGAGTGGTGAACTAAATCACGTAAAACAGTATGGAACTGGTGGCGCTCGGCCTTAAACTAGGAATATGTCAAGTGGGCTGAACATACAGTGGACCCCGAAAGCCCTCAGGTCTTAACTAAAATAAAGCATGGGTGTGCATTTAGCCTAACCAGCAGCCCTGCGTGTAGAAACGTGGCGACTAGGGAATGTTAGTTGCGGTCTGGGATGCAACCTATGTCCTAACTAATAACTAAAATATTAAATTATGTAAAATGCAGAAAATGTCCCATAGGCACATTTAAGTTATGCAGCCAGGGAGTTCAGGCCTTCTGTGGGGCCAGATGCACAAGAATTAGTAACTGACGCTATTACAGTGAAGGAATCAGTAGACAAAGGTTAATGGGTCACGCGGGGCGATATGTGCCTGGTCTGCAGGGGTGGATACAGCGTTTGATTTCAGGGGGGCGAATGTATGTTTCAAAAGTATTTAAAATGGGAGAGTCCGGGGGTCCACCCCACGGAAAAATTATAGATTTTCGCATGTAAAATGGTGTTTTTTTATAGCAATTTTGTGCTTAAAATGTCAAATAAACTTTTGGTATAGTCGGTAAAATTTTTCACAGAAAATTATTTTTGGTAAATGATAAAGTTAACAGAAAATAATAAATAAAATACAATAATTAAAGAATGGGCATAACATTTGTAGTAATAACTAAAATTAAAATGTCTTGTACATATAATGATTGTGCATAACTATAGAAGTTGCAAAACAACAGTTTTTCTTTATCAATCTCGCAGCCATAATGGATATGCAATAATGCAAGTCCGGTCAGTCTGTCTTCCTTTGTGGTAGATCTCAACCACGTCTTAAGTCTTCTCAATGTCCAAAATGTTCTCACTGCCGAAGCGACACTTGGGTAAGGTGACTAAGATTTTCAGGAGAATGTAGATGCCTGGATACAGCTCCTCGTCACACGAAGCGAGAACATCGAGTAACAGGTGATTTTCCTAACAGCGGTTTGCCTAAACATGAATTCGTTACGGCGATTTGCCTAAAATCATTTCGCCTAAAGGCGATTTGCCTAACGGCATTTTGCCTAACGGCGATTTGCCTAACGGCATTTTGCCTAACGGCGTTTTCCCTAACGGAGTTCTGCCCGACTGCGATTTGCCTGACGGCGTTTTGCCTAAAATGTTACTATGATGACAAAACCTCGTTTTGCCTAGCAGCGAATTGCCTAATGGCATTTTGCTAATGGCGATTTGCCTAACAGCATTTTGCCTAACCTAGCCTAACCTAAGCTAACCTAACCTAAGCTAACCTAACCTAAGCTAAGCTAAGCTAACCTAACCTAACCTAACGGCATTTTGCCTATAAGCGGTTTGCCTAACGGCATTATGCCTAACGCCGTTTTGCCTAACGCCATTTTGCCTAACGGCATTTTGCCTAACGGCATTTTGCCTAAAATTAGGCAAAACGCCTTTAGGCAAAACGACACATGCTCAGAACATCGAGAGCTGTG
Organism: Bacillus rossius redtenbacheri; assembly: GCF_032445375.1. Lineage (NCBI taxonomy): Eukaryota > Metazoa > Arthropoda > Insecta > Phasmatodea > Bacillidae > Bacillus > Bacillus rossius. The sequence goes on along the minus strand of NC_086330.1, from coordinate 179,227,522 downwards.
GAGGGTTTTGTATTGTTAATTTCTTTCTCACGAGTCCACTTCGCCTCCCATGATCGAACCTCGGCATTAAGTTGTCTTTCCACATATTCTAGCCCTTTCACTCCAAGGAGAGAGCCATACTTTGTAGAAATTTTTTTTGACATTTACTTGACTAGAAGAGTAAGTTGGTAACAAAGCTGACAGGCTGTGAAGCTGTTGCGTTTCTTCCGAAAACCGATATTGTAAATCTTTGACAATGTGCTCCAGAATGGGAATGAATACGGAATACGGGAAGCCTACGATTCACTGGTCCTTTCGTACACGCCCGAAAACGCCCGATTACTCATGTTCGTGCAACTTCGTTTTTTTTGTTTTTTTAACGTACACAAAGAATGTAAACACGGGGGTGGTTTATGGTCGTTGCTTGCAGAAAATATTACCGGTTATTGAGGTTATATTGTTTCGTCGCATTTTCATTTAAAATACGTATCAGAAATTTATAAGAAATACCTAATGAGCGGAGTCGTGTATGGTTTGAGCATATGATTTGTCAGTTTGATAGTTCACATTCCTATTCGTTAATTTTTTTCTTCAATTTATTGTATCGAGCTTTAACACATGGACTTTTTCTGTATGGTGCATCAGTTGTATTTGCATTTCTTGCGAGAAATTTCATTATTTCAGTTTTATTATCTTCTTTAGGTTGTGAAGATTAACAGAGGTTCATGAGTTTACAGCCTACAGGATTTCTTTTTTTTTTATTTCCAAATTTCGTTCAACAGATTCTTAAAAGAATATAGAACATGTCAATAAAGTCAACAAAAATGAACAATACAAACAATTAAATTAATTAAATCATAATATCACATCAAATTAGTACTAATTAAAACAAAAATATAAATACATCAATATACAAACAAATCATCATAAGTTATTCTAAACATTATTATAATATTCATTTAATGTATAAAATGAATTTTCTAATAAATAGTTTTTGAGTAGAATTTTAAATAGTCTTGGGTTGCAATGGGAGATTGCTTTTAGTTTGTGAGGGAGTGCATTGAAAAGTTTTATGCCAGAGTACAGTGCACCTTTTTGATACCTTGATGTATTATTACTTGGCACATGCAAGTCGGATTTATTTCTGGTGTCATAAGTGTGTATTGCACTGTTATTATCAAAACTATCATTATTTTTAACTACAAAATTAATTAATGAGTATATATACTGACACATCATAGTAAGTATCCTTAGATTCTTAAACAATGGTCTACAAGAATCATAGTGATTAACATTAGACATTATTCTAATAATTTTTTTTTGTAGTAAAAAAAACATCATTAGCATAGGGTGATGATGCCCAAAAAATGATCCCATATGACATTACAGAATGAAAAAACGAAAAATATATTTGTTTTAAATAAAAAACAGATACAGTTGCTGATAACGATTGAAGTGCGAAACAAGCTGAACATAGTTTAGGTATCATTTTAACTATATGTTCCTTGCCACACAAGGTATTGTTTACATGCAAGCCTAAAAATTTAACACTATTTGCTTCTGTAATTTTAGTATCACTATAATTCAATTGAACTACAGGGTTAGACTGTTTATGTAAGTGAAATTTTAAGATACTTGTTTTATCAATATTTAGAGTAAGATTATTAGCATTAAACCATTGATTTAATTTATCACATACACTATTTAATGTTTGAATTAATTCTTGATTTTTAATGTTATGACACAATATGCTAGTGTCATCTGCAAATAAAATTACTTCAGACTGATCAGTTATAAAAGAAGGAAGATCATTTATATAAATCAAAAATAATAATGGTCCCAGGATCGACCCCTGAGGCACACCAAGATTAATTAATCCTTTATTTGAGTGAGCTGTACTATGTCTATTATCAGAAATTTTTACTAGTTGATACCTATTTGACAAATAAGATGTAAACCAGTGGAGCGCAGTATTTCTAATACCATAAAATTGAAGTTTATTTAGCAAAATTTTGTGGTCAACACAATCAAAAACTTTAGCTAAGTCACAAAAAATACCTGCCACATTCTCTTTATTATCTAGTGCTTTAAGAATAGTGGAGGAAAATTTGAATAAAGCTTCATTAACAGATTTCCCACTTCTAAATCCATATTGAGACTTAGATAAAATATTATTTTTTTCAAGATAATCTGTTAATCTATTATTCATTAATTTTTCCAGTATTTTTGCAAAAGATGAGATTAGGCTAATAGGTCTATAATTAGATACTTCATCTTTATTACCTTTTTTATAAAGAGGTGCCACAGAAATATACCTGATGTCATGGAAGAGTTAAAGATAAAAGTAAGAGGTTCACTAATTACACAGGCCTGCATTTTTCGAATTTTTGAAAATTGTTTCACATTTGGTGGCTGAACTTTATATTTTTAAGTGTGCTGAATCCAAATATGACCATGGTTTTTTTCCATCACGTAAGGTTTTCCTACAAAATGCAAATAAAAATTAGGAGAAATAATACAATTTTATAAATGATCAAGAAACTTCACTTTATTTTTATTTATCATAAAATTTATTGTTCATAAATCACTTAGAGCGCTTTTAACACCATTTACTGTATGATATGACCAATTTGTATGTTTATTCGTCTTCATTATGCCTCATTCTCTTCTTTTTGAAGCTCCTTTTATGGCTTTCTCGTTTGTAGACTTTGTCCGGTAAGTCCCTCTTCAGCATCCAACAGTAGTCAGCAATCATAGTAATGTTCCATCGACCTTGATACCTCCTTTCCATTTCTTTCACGTCTTGGTGAAATCTTTCACCCTGTTCCTCACTCACAGCTCCTAGGTTTTGTGGGAAGTAGTCAAGATGGGAATTCAGGAAGTGAAGTTTTAAACTCATCGAACAACCCAGATTTTTCAGTTTAGTCAGCATATTCTCTACAATGAACATGTAGTTAGGGTCCTTATAATTTCCTAGAAACTTGGTTATTACCTCTTTCAAAGAAAGCCAAGCCTCTTTTTCTGTTATATTCATTTTCGTCTCAAACACATCATCTTTCATCAACTTACGAATATCAGGGCCGACAAAAATGCCCTCTTTCAATTTCGCCTCAGACAATCCTGGAAACTTTTCTCCCAAGTATTTGAAACACGGGCCATCTTTTGGCAATGCTTTGACGAATTGCTTCATAATACCCAATTTAATGTGGAGTGGGGGCAGAAGAACTTTCTCTGGTTCGACAAGATTTTCTCTTAACACGTTTTTAACTCCTGGTACTAATGCTTCTCTTCTTGGCCACTCCTTTCTAATCCAATGTGAACTTTTGTCTCTACTGTCCCATTCACATATAAAGCATGGGAATTTTGTGTACCCTCCCTGCTGTCCCAGTAACATCGAGATCACTTTTAAATCTCCACAAATCGTCCACATATGTTCATTATAATTAATCTTTGACAATATCATTTCTAAATTTTCATAACGCTCTTTCAAGTAAACAGAGTGGGCTACTGGTACTGATGCATACTTATTACCATTGTGCAGAAGTACGCCTTTAAAACTTCTCTTTGACGAGTCAAGGAAAAGACGCCATTCATTGCTATTATACTCAATATTAAACATACCCATTAACGCTGTTATATTATGGCAGTAAACCAGTTCCTCATGCTGAGTGAAGAATGGAGTGAAATGTTTTTCACGGTTTCTGTACCAGTAGAAAGAAGTACCTGGAGCTAATAAATTTTTTTCTTTCAGTCGAGAAGATAGCAACTCAGCAGATTCTTTAGATAAACTTAAATCCCTGATCAAATCGTTCAATTCACATTGGGAAAACAGTTGAGGTTCACTTTGAGGTATATAGAATTCTTCATCACCTGAAACAGTGATTTCTTCTTCAGATGTTTCTGGTAGTGATATATCATCTAATGACTTTGGAGCAACGGGTACTGGAATATCTGGACCATGGGGAACAGGACGCATAGCACTCTGAATATTTGGATAAAAAATCTGTTTCTTATTAATCAAATTGTAACCTTGAATATCGCAAGAACAAAAATAGCAATCATCTGAATGATTACGAGGCTCTCTCCAGATCATGGGGATTCCAAATCGAAAAGATTTTTTCTTACCTTGGGTCCACTGACGAAGTTCTTCTACACAAATAGAACACACTTTATGTGGTGCCCACGATTTGTCTTGGTCCCCTAGCTTCATACCAAAATAGGCAAAATACGCTGTTTTCACAAAATCAGTAATATTTCTCTGTTGTTTTTTCACAATAAAACTTCCACAAATATAACAAAACTTATCAGGAGAAACACGACATCCTCTGGAGGTCATTTTATAAATAAATAAATAAGTCAGTGGTCAAAAAAACAAAAAACACACACAAACAAAACCAAGAGCAAATTAGATTTTATACGACTGTAAGACCACGTTAACTGTGTCAACACCAAGGGAACCTTCTTCTTCTACCTTGATAGTTATGGCCTTGGGGGGTACCCGTTCAGCCAGAAATGAGCGTGTCCTTATACGAAGCTTTTTTTTCTTTTATCATATCTTATCAATAAAATCTCTGTACAATTCGTCCATATTCGAATCATTATCATGCCCTAATCAATCAATTTGTAGCTTGTAAATAACACCCATGCCTTACCCGGGACTCGAACCCAGAACCCCTCGCACCGTAAGCCGGTGTGCATCCGACTACGCTACGGAGGTCGGCACACCAAGGGAAGAATGATAGAAGGAAAGTAAGAAGTGCTATGAACGAGAAGGACAGAACATGAAAAATCCTGTTAGAACCTGATTGAACATGTTCTTGGCTGTCTGGCGGCCAAGAACCTCTTCACCCTGGCTGCTCTCATTCCTCTACCGAAAGTCATCTTTATCACCTGCTCTTGAACTTTAATGCTTTTATACCAGAAATCTTTAAAACAATTAAAACTAATTAGACCCCGCAATTATAATTATAAATATACAAAATCAGAAAACATTAGTGTATGCATTTACTCCTGAGGGGAAAATTGTAATATAACAATTGTACGGTAAGTATATTTTGTAAAAAAACTGTACGTGATGGACTTTTTAAAATATTTTTCCTGAATTGAGCACACTAAAATACTTAAGAATCACCCTTTAAATTCCAAACAATTTTTTCATCGCAGGCCTGTGTTATGTCAATGCATTGCTTTAATAATTTTATGGAAATTTCATCAATTCCTGAGGATGCTTTAGCTTTAAAAGCTTTTACAATTTTACAATCTCTATTATGTTAGTAGGTGTTATGAAAAACTCATTATTTGTTTTGTTGATAGCGTGATGAGGAATTATATTTGGCTGGATGCCTATTTTAGGTTTATTATTAAGTTTTTTTGCAACGTTAAGAAAGTATGAATTAAAAATATTAGCAACATGAATTGGTTCCTGAACAGTTCTATCATTCACAGTTAGTTTCACCGAAGTGGAATTATTTTGTACACGGTTCATTTCCGCTCTAATTAATTTCCACGAAGTTAGTACTTTATTAGTTGAATTACTGATAAGTCTGTCAAAATAAAGCTGTTTGGCCTTTTTAATTACTTTATTCAAAACTATACAATATCTTTTATAGTATGTCTTAATACTGGTATCAGTTGCATTTTTAGCCAGAATATACTGGTGTAGTCACTATTTCATTGATATTTAATACGTACCTTATAGAATCTCTGGTTATCAATGGGAAAATCTTATGATTGTATATGTTTATATCATGGACATCTTTTCAATGCATTTAAAAGAAAGTGAAAGATTTGATGCTTTGATAAATTAGTGTTAACACATTCATTGTATCATATTTGTATTCATGCCACAGTATGTAAATCAATTTATTTATGAACTATGAAGATATATATATTTGTATTTGTTTTTATGTGGCATAGGTTGGAAGAAAAAAAATATTTGAGATACATTCACCATTTATTTAGGCTACTCCATGTTTACTAAAGTGACAAAAAGTTAGGAAAGGTACATGGATAGCTTTTGAAAATATTATTGAGAAGGTCTGTTACATACGGTAATGATCGAACTAGAGTTGGACACACTGTAAAGGAGGGGGAAAGTGGAAACTCATGAAATTGTTTATGTTAATTAAAGGGGAGGAGAGCTGGAGAAAGTTGGGAGCTAGGTTTAACAGAGGGAGGTATAAAGGAAGGGGAGATCATGAGTGGAAGATTCAGAGGAGTGGAGATAACAGAGAGAGGAAAGCAGGTATTTCTGGTGCGGATGGGGCGAGAGTTGGATGGGCTTGAAAGGGAGATACTGGATGTGAGAGGAGGAAAAGACTTACAGAGGAGGTTTTAGAATTTTAGGAGAATGAGTTGGAGAGAGAGAACTCCTTTCCACCAGGCGAAAGCTCAGTCGCAAGCGTATGTTCAATCAACCAATTAATCTAACACTTAATGGCTGTAGCAGATGAATTAACATAATGGCAAGAGACTGCTGTCGAACTTTAAAAATGGTTGAATATGCATTTTGTTCATAAAGGCTTCAAGCAGTTTATCTTCTTGTATGTAGTATAATGGAATAAAAAAAGTACATACTATTACAATATTTTCATAAGGCACATAGCTGCCGATTCAGCATATGGGAAATACACACACCTTAATATCTAAATTTGTGCAACTTGTGATTTTTTAGCCTGTAAGGTAATTAATATTCATGTTACATTTACACAACATCCTGTGTATAAAAATTGTTCACATACAAAAGTTTTAAATTAATCATATGAGTGTGAAGTAAACGTGTTCTAATATTATACTGCTTCTAAATACAGGTTCTTGAAGGCCTGGATGGTTTTGCCACTGTATGTATAATCTATTAACTTCCCATAATAATATGATATTGAAATTCACTTCAATCTAGGTTGCCAAATTAAAATGAGTTTTGCCTATTATGTTAACCGAAGAATTAAAAAAACTTTTATGTTATTTTAACAAGTACAATTTGATTCATTATATTGATTATATTTCTCTTAAGATGTTGAAAGCAGTGTTTATAGGCCCTACCAATTACTTTTTATGTCTTTAATATATGAAATATATGCTTACCATAAAATATAATAGGAAGTAATAAATATTAGTGGAATTCATTTGGGTTTAAGATTGGAGATAATAATTTTTGCTATTAATATCAATTTATTTGTCACTGAAATATTATATTTGTACATGTTTTTGTATACATACACATATAAAATTACAAACATCACAAGAAATATTATATATTGTCACTATCAATTGAAATTAACAAGAACACCATTTTCGTAAAAGTTAAGTTATGATTGTGGTGGTCAGAAGTTCCAATGCATGCACAGGTGGAGGTAGGCGTTGCTACGATTACTGCCTCACGGCAGTTCACCGCGTGCACCAGACACATGAAGTTGCCTGCTGTGCCTTCATAATTTATTATTATTATTACTACGCGCGTCGGGAAATGAACAGTGTACTCGGGTGTAACAAGCTGTCAGGTTAGCTTTAGCTTGCACAACAGGGTACCTACAAGGAACGTCACGTCAGCCGGCAGGACTGACCTTGGCGCGCAGCGCCTTTAACTAGGGGTGTGGGGGGGGGGGGGGGGAGTATCTTGTCCAGCGGACACGTCTCTGTTGATAAGCCACGCGCGCGGCCCGAGTTGCGTGGGCGGGCAGCCAGCCAGCTGCTCACAGTGCGCGCTCAATTGTAAACACACAAAACTTATGATAATTTTAAAATTCAAGGGTCAATTTAGCTACTACGTGTATCAGCGGACAGTTCACAAATTACTTACTACAAAAAGATTCTAAGTGACAAAAAAAAATATAAAAAAAAATTTTTATTCAACTTTTTTTTTTTTAAATTTTAATTTTAGGTATGACCTTTCAACTTAGGTATGCCTATAGACGTAACCACGCTCTGCTACCATTTTGTTATACCCCAAGTGTCTTAAAGAATAATTGAATAATAAGATTAAAAGATTTGGAAGCTTTGATTACTGAGGCCCTCAATTAATAACTATAAAAGTCAACAACAGAGGCGACACTAGGAGTAAACAAAGAAAATTTAGGGACTCCCTACAAATACTTGGGAGTAAAAGGATCGTTATTAGATATTAAATAAATAAAAACAACTGTTACGTCTATAGACTTCCTTATTTTATTAATCACTGTTCTTTTTTTTGATAGATTCAATTTTCCTTAGTAAAGTCTGTTTTTCATTGTTAAGTGATCTTATTTACATAACTCACACTTACACTTATTATATGATATTCCTTAACGTTATTTACGATAGGGCCGGCCCTGAATGTATAACAAAAATTAAAATATTTAAAAACAAGAATGAACTTAACATTGGTAACTTTAAAGATTGTACATATAGTCCTTCCAAAACATAATATAAATTTCTTCTCCTCGAACTGCTTTTTACTGTCCGCTGTCTTAACTGGGTTACACTATTTCTGAGTTCGTGAATAAAAAGATAGAATTATGCGGGTATCACCCGGGGCTGTAGGTAGACGGTGATCAAGGTAGTAGGCCTAATGATGTTGGATTCTGCGCAGGAACCGACTCCAGAGGTTCTGGCAGAGGATTTTGGTTGCCCCAAACTTGGAACCCTGTCTGAAACAAAAGTCCAAATTCCAAAGAATTAGACCTGTTTCCAGACAGTATACTTAAATGGCGCAAAAGGCCAATAGAGGGAAATTAAAGGGGGTGGGGGGATGACGTCAAGACTTACCAAAACAGGGTGTTGGTCCTGGCGCTCAGGAGAGGGCGTCTCGTCTCCGCAAACTCGAACCACGATTCGCGGTAGCCACGGAAGTCATCATGAATAATTAAAAAAAATAATTTATATAAAAATACTAAGTTTCTCTACTTTCAACTAAACTACTGACTGGTTAATAATTTTAGCTAGGGACTCCATCCCTTTAGTCTGAGAAGACTACATAATATACGATGTCGATGATTCGCAGAAGATCGCAGATACAAACGGTACCAGTCAGTCCGGAGGCGCGCACCGAAGTAAGTTCAGAGCGGGATATCACCAGAATATCATAAGCGCGGGGTCTCTAGAGAATGGGAGGGGGGTTAGGCTCTGAGCCGAAAATTACCGAGTCCACCCGAAGGTGTCCGGCATAAAAAAAAAGATCTTACTGGAGTGACTGCGCGACTGAGGCGCTATCTTTTGGTGGCGAGAGGAAGTACTAATAAATCGACTAGTGACCGACGAGAGTGTCAAGCTAGGGGGTTAATGGAGTAACCAGTGGTGCCACCTAGCGGCCTGAGACATAAGGAGGGGAGAGAGGTTGTCGTTACCTCCGCGCGAGCGCGGTAGTGTCGGCGCTGCCGACGCCTCACAAGTGGCATTAGTTACCACAGCCGTCGCTAGGTGTCGTTAAGGTGCAGAATCGTAACTGCGGCTGTCAAGCCTGAGATGGCCTTGACTTCGGTTAACGCACTCGAGCGGTCGTCGCTCCTAGCCACTTCTGAGAAGAGAGGGTGGGTGAGCAGGCGGGGGGTGGATTCAAAAAACGCATGGTCTGTGGGACACAAGGCCCACGGGATCCTCCTGTCGTGTCTTGCTGCTAGTGAACCTTATACCGATTCGTGACAGAGTTAGCAGGGCTCAGCACTGCTTCACAAGCTGCTCTTAGCAAAAGGAGACCCGCGAAGAAATAACGTTACCGGCTCCGACGTGCCTGGAGGCGGGAGAAATATTAGCCAGAATGCTAGCCTAGCATGAGGCTGGGAAAGAAAATCAGCTCGCCTCTGAGAACAGAGGCTGAGGGCCTGGCCGTAAAGAAAATAAGATGAGAGAAAAAAAAAAAATATTTCCAAAATATTTAAGATTACAAATTTTTTTTTATAAAACGTGCCTAAATCTCTAATTTACGGCACACTGCACGCGAAGCCTACAACTTGCTTAGTTATAAGACCTACTAAACTAATGGTCATGCACCAGGAAATGTTTTAATACTTGAGATAATGAATATTCATGTGATTTTATGTTGATTCCCAACCACTATTGCACTATCTACAGTATAAAATAAATTTAAGAAGAAAACTACGTTGGCTGTATATTTTGCTATGCTTATTAAAACATAATCACACTCATTTTCAAGTTCACATTTCAAAGCCAATTTCTCTTTTAAGTATCCATGACAGAAACACATTTCATGTAATATTATATTTCTTGTGAATGTGCAAATAAAGACATTAAGTTGTCATGTGATCTCTAAGGTTCCTACAGAGGGCTCAAAACTACTTGCATATTGACTGGTTACCAAAGCACTAAAGTGGCATTTGGTAAAAGATGTAACTTAAAATCTGTATTAGTTACATAACTTACAGCATGCTTCTTCCTCTGCGAGTCCGCTGCGGTAAATTCCTGGTAGACTCTCACAGTCCTCACAGCCATGACTCCTGGACAACCCAGTTTTTTGGTACTTTTTATCAAGAATTAAAGAATTTTTTCTTTTATGGTTGTGGATGGTCAGGCTTGAAAAAAAAAATTTAATTAGGCAAATCTTCAACTTCAAATTTACTAAATTTAGCTTCATACATTAAAAAAAAATCATATCTTGAGACTGGTGATAGGTAGTAGGTACATGAAGATCCCATGATAGTAATGATGGTAATGTTAACAGGATACAATTGTTAAAAATACTGTTTAATATTTTTTCTCCATGGTTGTTTTGGATGGATAAAAACAAGTATGAAATGTATGTGATTTTTTTTATATTTCTAGATTGAGTTAAAGAAAATTGCATAACCCTGTTTGTCATGGAAAATGTTTCCAGCTGTGACATTCCTGTAGTAAATACAATGTAAAACAATGATTTATAACATTAATAATTAAGTACCTAGCTAATTAAATATTATTATTAATATTGCTTTATGATGTCAACTTATTGCATATAAGTTTAAGTGACTTAAATAGTTACTTGGTTCCAACAATGTAATAATTAAATTGATAAATAATAGTTACATATATAAAAAGATTTAAGTGTCTGTTATAACTTCCTTGATTTACAAATTTTGGGAAAAGAACTGTTGCTAATAAGCAGAATACAGAAAACAATACGATACTAGGTATCCTTGGACCTAAGGCTTTCTTATTAATAACTGCAAGATATGAAAAGAACTCACATTCACTGGGATGTATTATGAATATTATAGAGTTTATATACAAATCATCAATGACACACAGTTTTACAACTTACCAGTTGATCTGTAGTCTGTTTGGCATTGTAATATTTTGGACCTTGAGCACACTCCATAAACACACATTTCTCCACTGTGAATGGTGCTCCAAAATACTCAATCTCAGGGGCATGAGTTAATTTGCCCTGCTTGTACTGAAAAAATACTTTAGGCGAAGCTGCAAAAAAGTAATAACAAAATCAATTCACCATGCAGTATTGTTATTACATATAAAATAGCATATTGTGTATTAAAACACTGCCAACAACACCATCACTGCAGAATTACAGTTACTGCAGAGAAAAGCTTTCTGAAAAATAAGGTGACTAATAACATAGGTACATTAAAGGTAATCTGAAGAAGCTGCAACTCTGCAGTATTACACTTTTTCGTTCCTTATTTTTATCTTATTTGTATTATACGATTTTCTCAGCCACTTTTCTTTGCATCCTGTTAAGTGTAATGTGGCTTATAAAATATGCTATACATATAACAGGATAAGTTGGTACGGTTGTGGATTCGAATCCGAGATTCGAATCTAACTTATCCTCAGTTTACATATATGGAGATAAAATGCTTAAAACAATCATACTTGAACATAATGAATTTAGGGCAATTTCTAAAAATATGCCATATAACAACTAGGTAGCAATCTGTTGCCATTTTATTGAATACATTAATTATCATAGGCGTGCCTAGACATTTCCATTAGGGGGGGCCCCTGCTAAATTTTTAAATCAGAAGCTGAATTTAGAATGTTAAATAGCCTAAATACATTCACTCATTGACTTGTTTATATTTTTGTGCAGTATCAACGAGATATGTTTACTAGTTAATATTTATATCCGTATAATTTTAACAATCTTGAAAATATGTTTTTTTTTTTTTCGTAGACAATGTTTAAAGGGTACTTACACATTTTTACCCCTCAAATTTTCCAATAGCTTGGTCCAGATATACCTTGAAATGAACATATTTTTAGTGAATGCAAACACAGCAATTCAGACAACAGAACTTTAACAAACCCCTTTTTTTTTGCTTTGAAATACATACCTACATTATCGTAAAAAATTAAATCAAAAGTCTAGATGACACACATGACACTCAAAAGGTACATGTTTTTTAAACCACAATAGCTTGAATTTTCAACTGACCTTGTATTACAATGAATTATTGTTCAATACATCAAATTTTAAAAACAATAAAAAGTATTTTGAATTATGTTGGTGATATAAGTACTCAAGTATTTTCAAGTTAACTCAAAGCACTGATTACCAACAAAAATTTTAACAAACCTGCAAAATATTCTTATTTACATAGTAATACATTCCACTTAATTATGTTCAAACTAACATAAAGTTCTTATTAATAACACACATTTTAACAAACCTGCAAAAGATTTTCATTTACATGGTAATAAATTCTACGAAATCACGTTTACGCAAACGTTATCTCAAAGTTCTGATTACAATCACAAACACAAAATATTAAAAACCTGCAAAGCATCCTTTTTTTTCAATCAATTACTAAATTTAATACACTCAACAAATTGAGAACAGTTTTGATTACAAAAATAAATTTTTAGAAACATTCTACTGTATTTAATTACGTTCAAGTTAACCCAAAGTTTGGGTTACGAACACGCAAAAAAGTCAAGGTAAATTTCTCTCAACAGCTTGGAACCATCTATCATAATTTTAAGTTGTTTTCCAATGAACAGAAATATAATGATATCCAGGACAATTGTAAGTTAAACAAACCGGTAAGCATTTTTATTTATCTGGCAACACTTGCTGCTAATTTAAGCACGTTCACTCAAAGTTATAAATTACAGACACAATCGACGCTCAAAGGTTACAATTTTTTTGAATTCTTCAATAACTTGGTCCATATCTACAGGCCTACTTGTCGCATCACCCTAGCGCGATTCCTATCACGTGCAAAAAGCTGGGAGTGATTCCGCCGGAAATCGAACTCGGAGCATCTTGGTGGAAGTCTTATTCTCTTACCACTTACAAAAAATGTTTATGATATGTGCCTGGTAGGTAGAAAATTACATACTTTTCTAGCATTATTTCGTACTTTTTAAAATGATCCTCACATGACACAAGAATGAAAATAATTGCACTTTTTTATAATTGATTTTCTTGGGTGCATATTTTTGTTAAGTAGTTGAAAACTAAGGAATACATATTTGTTTAATCTAAACTAGAAAATTCAAACATACATACCTATCCATCGCTAAAATAACGGACCACTGCAAATAAAGCACTCATTCATACTAACATTTTAAAGGCACACCACACGAGCTTTTTCTACTGTGCTTGACCTGATCTGGCGAAGTCGGAGAAGTCACTGTTTTAAATGAAACAACAATCGTGACAGGTTGGATCAGTTTTCTCACGGATATCGGATAGAAATCCCACAGATAGTTTTCAAATCCAGGAAGAAAAAAGATTGAAAAAAAGAGAGAAGAAAGATTATCTTGTGTTTTGGCTACAATCGCATTCTAACTTTTCATAGGCTGCAGTCTGCACGTATTTATGACAGCGATATTGGAGGCTATTTATACATGTTGATAACTTCCCCCATTTGTGTCACAGATGCAGGAGAGCAATAAACATTCCCGCGGGTAAACTGACCGAATTCAAGTATAAGCTATAGGCCATTTTAAGGGACCTCATGTTTTAAATAAACTAAGGCGGCTGTATTTCCAGAACAATCAAATGTTTAAAAATATTGTTAGTTAGCACGCTGCAACAATGAAACACAGTTTGAGTGTCACAGTGTCAGGAATATACGAATATTAACGAACGCATTAGAGAAAATGCCGATCTGAGTGATTACATTAGGGGGGGCCATGGCCCACCTGGCCCCCCCTGTAGGCACGCCTATGTTAATTATACAGTTAAGTATTACATAATATGATTTACCTGCTGTGGCATAATATTGTAGCTGCTTCGCACAGAGTATGTTTGCCCTAACTTTTTCAGTTCATCCAAAAAAATTCCATATTGATGCTCTCCATCCAAAAAACCAGAAATACTTTTCTCCGCTTCACTGAAAACATAGTTTTGCAATAAGCCTTGAAAACACTGCTGACCAGCATGGAACATGTTGAATTACAACATTTGCGCGCGCGCGTTTTTTCGAAAATTCCGAAGTTGCACGAACATGAGTAATCGGGCGTTTTCGGGCGTGTACGAAAGGACCAGTGAATCGTAGGCTTCCCAATGAATACATTGGGGAAGCCTACGTTTCACAAAGGGTTGAGGACCAACCCGAACATGCCCGAAGACTTCACCTTCGGCCAACTTCGTGACTTTGTTTTTATTTTCATAACAGCACGGCCATGTTGGTGGATATCAAAAACACTTATTAATAATAATTGTGAGGTTAAGTGTTTAATTCATAGAAAGAAAGTGCATATTTAGTAATAATCTTAAGATTATTATTCACTGTTATATTACAAGTATTCGTTATGTTCAGGATCTTTCAACGCACTAAATTAAAACAGCAAGCATCATGTACCTCTGGATCAAGTGAAAAACTTGGATATGCGATACTGAACTTTAACTAACTGACGCCGACCGCCAATGCTCCTCTATGTCGCATACACCGCTATGCCTCATCAACGTCTCCTAGAAGCGTGTGCACCGAACGCGCCCGTGCGCGCAGCTAAGTGTAGTGCGTGCGTCGAGGCGATCGCCGTGCAACGAGTGCTGCGCCGGCGGAAGGATCCGGCCGGGTGTGGCATATCCTTCCGCCGCACTACAACAAATTGTTATAATTATGTTTTTCCACAGGATTTTATTAAACATTATTTTTCATTAATTAATAATTCAGTCTTTGCAAAACCATGTTTCACCGTGCGATTTGTCCCGAACCTGGCCGGTTCAGTTTCCCGCGAAATTCACACGTTTCCGCGGGAGGGCTGGCGGGGGAGGGGGGTCGCGCGCGGCGACACAGGCAGTGTCCTTCGAGAGCTCAACCAGGCCGGCAGCCTGCGCGCAACGCGGAGCCTTCAACCTTTGCATTCACCGACATGTAGTTTTCCATAGTGTAATTTCTTTTCAACCTTTTGTACAGTTCCGCGGTCGGCCTAAATTTACCATGAGGTACTTAACTTAATTCAATCAGTGCTCCGAGATGAGTGTTTTACGTCATACGTAAGTACTGTGGAGAGAGTATGTGTTTTTACGTCGGCGCTTCACGCCCAACCTAGCCTACAGGCTACTTAGTTTTGGCCCGCACGGGGCAGCCAGCAGGCGACACGTGCCATCCAACTTAATAACGATTCAGTCCCTGGGACACACCTAGACACCACGTAGAGTCGCCGGAGACACGGGCCTACGTGTTGCTAGCCCAGTTTATCAAGTGTAATGTGTTAGTGGAATAGTTGTTCGCCTAAGTGTAATTCGTCATGTCAGGGCTTATGTATCACCGTCGTATGGCAGTGCGCCACCAAACTTAATAACGATTCAGTCCCTGGGACACACCTAGTCACCACGTAGAGTCGCCGGAGACACGGGCCTACGTGTTGCTAGCCCAGTTTATCAAGTGTAATGTGTTAGTGGAATAGTTGTTCGCCTAAGTGTAATTCGTCATGTCAGGGCTTATGTATCACCGTCGTACGGCAGTGCGCCACCAAACTTAATAACGATTCAGTCCCTGGGACACACCTAGACACCACGTAGAGTCGCCGGAGACACGGGCCTACGTGTTGCTAGCCCAGTTTATCCAGAGATAGGTATTAGTGTAGTGTATTGTGCTTCAAAATATCGTGTGCCATGTCAGTGTCTTTTGTAACTTTCGCGTCACGTATACGAGTCTGCCCCTCACGCGCATAAGAATCGTGAGCCGCCACTGAGGAAGTGAGCTGCGCGTGTGACTAGTCGCGTCGGGCAAACCGTTACGGCCAGAACGGGCAGCACCATGTATTGGGCTGTGCTGTATTAAATTCACCAACTATCTGAAGAGGTTTTGTGTTATTATTCAGGCGTCCCGAGTGGCCTCAACAGCTCGGGGGGCCCTACTGCGTTGACCCCTACCTCTAGCCACAAGGCCGAACCTTCCCTGAGAACACGAACCTAACAAAATCTCGTCTAAATAATCAGAGGTAGCGGGGACGGCGTCATAACTTTCAGATTTGCGTGTAAATTAAGAGATATGTATCATCATTTAGTTCATATTTTCTCTCTACAGGTTTTAAAGTTTAGCCTAGGTTGACGTAATTTTATCGTATCACGTGTCCAAATTGATCCCTTGGTTTTGTGGTACAAGATGCTTGCTGTTTTAATTTGTTACGTCGAAAGAGTATGGGCATAACAAATACTAGAACATCACAAGACAAACAAATTATCTCAGGTGTTGTGAAATAATTTCTTTTGTAACTGTTTTACATTCACATATAAATTGTAATAACACAAGTTAGTATGCCCATGTTCTTTCAATGTACCAAATCAAAACATCAAGCAAAATGTACCACAGGAACAATGTATACAAGATCATGCCTTCTGGAACAAGGGATGAATTTGAATATGTTATACGGAACTTTTACCTTTTTCACTTTCGGGACAAGTATGTATCACAATATCATTATCACATTAATGATGACATTAACATGGCACATTTATGTCATTACCATATCTGCATTATTATGTGACTAGCATGATTATATGGGGGTTTTAGTTGGGGAGTATTCTAATGCTTGTTTTGCACAAAATATGTTTGTGTATTAAACTAGCTTTCTGGTAACGTATTTTATGCTATGGCCATGCTTATTCTAGATTTAGAACATACCTACTACAGTATATATTTTACCTGTGGTATCATATTCTATACTTAAGAACAAGCCTTACCTGTACTAGTATAATAGAACACCATACTGAAGATATATTACATTTCATTATTATTTCTCAAGATATATATATCTGATGTAACAGAAGCATATGAATGTCCTCCGTCCAAAAGTTTTTTTCCAGTGTTTGTACTTTAAGAACGTACAGGTATGTGTGAATGCACAGGTATTATAATGTAAGCTTTAAACTTTGATTACTTGCTAACCTGTAGAAATTTAAAGTCTGTTTTCAGGATAAATTCAGGGCTATGACTAGTGTCAAAAAAAGTTTTTGTCTAATTTTTTTTTAGTTTGTGGAAAAGCCACAACGTAAGATTATTACCCACCTCTCTCCTAACAGCAAATAAAATGCACAGAGTAATTGTATTGTTTTGCGGCTTTTAAATGAATAGAGTAATTGTATTGTTTTGCGGCTTTTAAATGAATAAAGAAAAAAATTCTGAAAAACTTTTTTTCACATCCTGACATGTATCGAAATATTTCCCAAGAGAATGTTGAGGTACTTTAAGTTGTTTATCGTTTTTAAAACTGCACAAGATTTTATTAAGTTTGTTTTAATCAACAAAAGTAAGAAGAGTAAAAATTATAACTTTTTTTTTTTACTTCCTGATATGATTTTCAGTCATTACCCAAGAGAGCAATACTTGCAGCAAGAAACACATAACTCCATATGTGACAAAATCTGATTATGAGGCCCTTGTTTTTATTGAAGCAAGCTTTTTGCAAGCACAGCAGGGACTCGCACATGGCGGCGCTTGCGATATCGCAATCATGATTGTTAAAACTATAAAACTATTGGTAGACTGCTTGATGTAACACAGTGCTGTCTTACAAAATGATACCAAAGCATTTCAGGAAGCAAAAGGTATTTTGTAATTTTTATTTTCTTGTTTGCAAAAAATCTGATAAACTATAAAATTACAATGAACACAAAACACTACTACTTAATTAATACTATAACATTTTATAAAATCATAAAAATAAACCACCTACTTTTCTGGCTGCTTGTCTTAAGTTTACACAAAAAATATTTACTGTTCTGCCATTAATCTCACTTAGTGTTGCAGCATGCAGTATCGCAAAATGCAGTCACTACTACAATCACCACACGTTTATATTCTATACATCTACCTGAGAAACATTAAGAGCTAAGTGCTGTTAACTATTGTTACCACTTGTATTTATAAGCAGTAGTAGTTTTTTTTTTTAATTAATGTGTGTAGGTGCTAATTTTGCCATTGCATTAAATCACCAAACACACTTTGTGATGTAGGTATACAATATTTCCAATTTTTTATGTAACTGAATGTTTGACAAATATTAAAAACAAAAAAAAAATATTGAAAGCTGTGAATACATGAAGAACAGTATACATTTAAATAAGATAGGCCTACTAAAACTATTGAGCTTATCAAATTATACATATACTTTCCAAATGAAATGTGTTGACCATCTGGTATGTATCATGTTGCCATGAATATTATTTTTCTGCTATATAGTTTCTGTTAAATACTATGTATTACTTTATTGCTCTACAGTTTCTGTTATGGACTTTGTCTCCAGATTGCCATTTATATGACTTATTCTCTACATTCTCAGTACTTGTAATTGTTTCTGTTTGTTGCAGGTATGTAAGGAAATTAGAAAATGAGCTGAAACATTAAACTCCTTGGACACTCCATAGAAAGGAAGAATTATTTTCTGTTTAATGCTGGCATGTGAAGACATTAGAACATTTTCTTGTAGATTAAATTCTTTGGACATTCAATGAAAATGAATTATTTTGTGAATTTTTGTTATAATAGTGCTTTTTTATTTCACTTAGAATTTTATTTCATTGCCAGTTAATTGATAGTAACTAAGAAAGTGAAATAATTTTTTTTTTTTTGGAGAAATAAAGAGTATTTTTTACAACCTTATATTTCATGATTGTCTATCTTCAAAACTTACCAAACTTGGGTGATTCATATGGAAAAAATAATGCTGTCATTTAAAGGAAAGAAAAGTGTAAAGATTTTTGCTGAACGTTCATAATAAATAATTTTACCTTTTGACATGTCAGTTATCTTTAAAACACATTGTAGTTATTAGTATGTACAAGAAAGAAAGTGCAAGATTTTATGCCTTTAAAATATTAGTGTTTAAATATTCAATGTGTCTTCGTTTTTTTCATTCCACAGCACATAAATGAATTTTTTTTATAAAGTGAACATATAAATTTAAATGTAACATGTAACCTTTTATGTGGTATCGCTTTCAAGATACATTCACCCACTGTGTTGGAACATATCAAGTAAACCAACGAATAAGTGTTGGTACATATCAAGTAAACCAACGAACAATTACGAAAGCTACAATGATAGGATTTTTTATACAGGAATGTTACGGATAAAATAATACAATGGAAAGAGATTACTGTGGACACAAAAAAAATTTAATATTTATGTTTTTTTTTTTCATAAAAAAAATATTCTTTAGTGACAATCTAGGCTGCAAATGTCTCATACATTACTGAATTTCTATACTGAGCATTACCAACACAGAGCTTACACAGTAATATTTCCTCTTTACATTATACCATCAGGTGACACTACAAAGTCTCATAACATGCTATTGTTTTAAACAACCTCAGTATGTACCTTTATGGACAATTACTTTTATGATGAGAAACATAATGTAGTAATTTGTGCATAAAATAATTGTTTATATAGTTTACTTAATAGTCATGCAGTATAGCTGCACAGTATGAACCTCACAAATATAATGAAACCAGTTTTTAGTGAATGACCACAATATTAACTCTCAGCATTTTCACACACATGTCTTGAAATATTGTGGTAAATATTTTATAGACTTTCCAACCTCTAAATCTTTTTTCTCTCGTTACCCACACATCCCTGGGTCATCTTTGCGGAGCCGGGCTTATCCCAACCGCCTTAGATTTAACCCTGCCACGTGACCACGCCGCAGGGTCGACAATTATGGAACTCGCTGACTCCAGAGGTAAGCATTTTAATTTAATGTAGCCGTGCATATGTCTGCTGGCCCAAACAAAGACATTAAAGCACTTGTATATTCACGGCTCGTAGAGCCTGTTCGAGTCGTAATTCAAAAACATACGGGTATGGCCGACTCCATGCAAATCCCCAATAAGACTGCTGTTAGATATAACGTAAGCACATAACGAAGCAATCAGAAACTTTTGTCAGGGTAAAGTATAAGGTATAACGCATAGTGTAACACCGCAATGCATAGCATGCCAATAAATGCGAGAACAAATTGACAGTGATTTCCAGTGCCCCCTTACCTAAGTTAGGCATCAGCCAACCATGCTGCCTGAGGAGTGTGATACGACTTCTCTAGTTAGTAATCCAACCACCGCCACGATCCTAGTGAACAAAGCTGGGGCCGACGACCCACCAAACAGCTGCATAAGTTAGCCTGGCACCCTCCCGGAAAGAAAATAAAATTTTAAGTTGTAAATATATATAAGATGATTTTGAATTTTCCATGAAAAAAAATTGAAACATGCTATAGATACAACACTAAATATAATTATCTTGAAACATGTTGAATTCAGTTAAGTTCTGTTACATAGTTGAACAGTGACGAGATTCTGCAAGATAGGAATAGCCTCTGTCCTTAAGTATGGGCGGTGGGCCTTCACTAATCAAAATTCCCGCGCGTATTGTTAAAAGAAAAAGTCCCGAAGTTGACCGAAGGTTAAGTCTTCGGTCATGTTCGGGTTGGTCCTCAACCCTTTGTAAAACGTAGGCTTCCCTTCGTTGCCAAGGCTCATTTATAATGGCGGCAATTTTTCTTTCGTATTTTTGTTTAGGACTTTAGGTTATTTGCGTGCTACTTGCTTATTGCTTCGTAGGTGGAAACTGGAAAATATCTGGTGTTTATTTATTCAATTATTTAGTGGCTATATTTCTATTGAGGTATATTGTTAAATTGAGTATAAAATTACATATTAAGTAAAATACAATGCCGCCACATGTACGAAAATGCTAGCTTGTGACATAGGTGGTTTTAGCATAAATAGCTACTTAGGTCATTCTTCCACCAATGTTTATACGGTTAGTACTGTGCACGGCCACAACAGCGCTGCAAATAGCGTTCTAGCTGTCATTCAGAGAGTGGCCTTTATATCCCTCCCTCTCTTTTCTATGCTCTGGTTCGCACAGGCCGTTATGTCACAACAACACTTACTCTTAAGTGCTTCGAACACGCCCGAGCGTGATGTCCGCCGAGTGTGTAAAAGTGCGCCGCGACGAAAACCAAAGCGACGACAGCGTCCGGCCGGGTGTGGCAATGCGCTGAATTAAATATGTAATTAATCTGTTGAAATCAAAAACAACCTATTTGATAACAATTTAAAACATAATTAATTCAAGGAAAATCAGGTTTAATTGTTTTGTAATCATATATTGTGTAACATGTCTTTTAAGCCCAAAACTGGCGGGATCTGCTTTCCCGCGCTCCACGCGTTTAGGCGCGAGGCCGCAGGGCGGTCTCGAACTCAGTTACCGTCGGGAGCTCGCAGGGGTCGGACGCTCCGCGAACGCAGAGCCATCAACTTTCGCGCTACATCCACATATCAGCAATAGTGTAAGTTTTAAAATCCTTTTACCAGCTCTGCGCCGACCCCACCCAGTTGCACGATATTTCGTGCGACTCGTAACTAATTAATTTTATCCCAACAGGGAGTTTTACATATTTTACGTAATTCCATGTCCAGTTTAAGGCCAGCGTAATTGAGGTACGCAGCTTTTCGGCTTCAAAGCCAATTAATTGTTATTGTCGAAGACCCTTAGCAACGTGTGTCGAGTTCTTACTCGTTAATTTACGTCTCTTAACTTTCATCGTCTGTAAATGTGTAACTTGTAACGTGCAATCTAACCGAGTAATTTCTGATTAATAAGTGACTGTAACGTGTATGATTCCAGCATACCGGGTTACATACTTTTCGGGACCTTAATATTCGCCACAGGTTAGATTGCAAATATCTTTGGAACGTCCGTTTGTATATGCTATTTTTCATGTTAACGTAACTGCCTGTAGAAGCTCTTGCAGCACAGGAGATCTGTGGCTATCCGCCGTGCCATTCACATGTATAATCGACCACTGTAGAAGTCCGTGTACACCACTTGGCAACCTATCCTGGTCGTGCGTACCGTTTACTTGGAGAAATACGCGTGTCGCAGCGGTCAAACAGAAGCTGCCAGTACCTGGACCAACAAGTGTATCGGTTCTGAATAAATGCAGTGTCGTGCCAAATCGTTTAACAGTTATTTATAAGGCGTCCTGGGTGGCCTGAACAACCCGGGTAGGTTTCGAACAGAGACGCGCTCCTGCCTGCAGCCACGAGGCCGAACCCCCGTTAAAACCCCTGAGATCACTTTCAACATTAATAATCCATTTAAAAACTTAGACAGGCAGCGGGAGTGGCGTCAACATATCTTCGGAAATATTCAACAGGGTTCGTTGATGGGTAATTTTGTCTGTGTTTTTGCCTTTTCACAAGTCGAGGTATAGTTATATCTACACCAAGCTTCTGAGCAAGACCATCAGCTTCGTTCAAAAGTTGAGAAAATAGCTGTTCGCACTGTGTACGTTTTGTATTTAGAACAGAAAGAGTATCTGCCAGAATATCTTGGGCAACCTTAAGGTCTATTGAAGTCTTCTGATATAGTATACTCAAAGGAAGAGTGTATCCCAGCATATCAGATAAGCAGATGACTGTGACAATAAATTCACTCTCACAAAGTGCAGTCAAAAAAGTCTTTGCTTTTGCAGCACTTTCAGCATCTTTCCAAGATGCGACACACTCTAAAGCCTAAGCTACTTTCAGAAAAGATGTTCGGAATTGCACAATGCCATCGTGTCTTTCGATCCAACGAGTTTCACACTGTCCAGAGAGTTGGTGACATAAAACTTTCTTGAGTAAAGCTGAGCATTTTGATGATGCAGTGAAGAACGAGATTATCGTTTTCATTGTTGCAATAGTATTTTGAACTGCTTGGACGCTGGAAGATTTTGATATGGCCAAATTAAGAGCGTGATTGTGACATGGACAGTGAACAGCATTCACAGCTTCTCGCCTGACTTCAGCCACAGCACCACGAATTTCTGACACCATGATACTGCACCCAATCTGTGGATATGCTAACACAATGGCTTAGGTCAAGACAGTGATGCTTTAGAGCAGAAAGTACTACTTGCCCAATATCTTTGCCACTTACAGTTGGTTCATATACTTCATCATGGTCCTTGTCCTCACAGTTCACAAATTGTCGAACATTTAAAAATTGTAAAAAATCTTTGTGCACTGAATCTTTGTGTACATACATCTAAACAAGTGTTAACTGGGACTCGTGAAGCATCGTCGAACATGATGCTACTTTCACTGAACACTGTCCTGTCACTGACTATACAGTAGGTTACTGCCGAGAAGGTAAGGCAGTCATCTGTTGGCGTGGCATATAGTTTTGGAGGGGGGTGGGGGGTGTTGGTTGTGGTCGCACTGCAACTCTCCTCACTCCACCCTCCACTCCAGTAATGGGACAGCCCAGCTTGTCGCCCGCCACCCCTTTCCAAAATTCCAAGTCATGCTTTTCCCTTGAGCTCAGGAGAGCTGAAAAGATGATGGATGAAGGAAACATGCGGAGAGTGAAGTTACTCTGTGTCAATGTGGCAAACAGCTATCAATATTTCGGTTTCATGTAAGACATTGCGCGGGTCTTTATGTATTTGGCTACATCGATTTTGATTCCCTGGGTGAAGAGGGGGGGGGGGGGCGATCGCCCCTATCGCCCCCCCCCTTGGATCCGCGCCTGCTGGTCTGTATGATGATTGGTGACGAACTAAGACAGAGGTGACCTCGTGCTACCCCAGCTTGGCTTCCCATGATAATGTGCTGTGTGCAAAATGTAATTCGAGCCATGCTCTTAGCCTAGTCGCGTTAAATCATAGTTGGATAACTTAACAAATGAGTGTCCTTCCCTCCAAAAACAATGTCTTACACTATCTTAATGAACAAATGAACAATATAAATGAGGTATTATAGCACTGGTTGATGACCGTTCGGTTGTAATATCTGTTTGTGTTTGTGTGTGTGTGAGGATTTGTTGGCTGATGTTCGTCGCACTGCACTAACTCGCTCTAAACTGCGAATAGGTGTGTTTTGGTTGCACGCGACAGGACGATGTGCCATAGGAGCACGAATGGATGTCCCCCTCTCCAGAGGCCACCATAGTCATTGACACACCTGTAATACGCACTGTTGCATTGCATTGTGTCCTGCACTGGCTTGATTGTGGGGGAAGGGTGGGTAGCTGACCTCGTGTGTTTGCTGCCCTGATGCTTTGGGCAGGGCATAGTGTGGGAAGAGTGACATGACACTAAGATGTGGTACGTCCAGGGTTGGATTTCGGCTCGCCCTCACAGTGGTTGTCGCCAAGAGAAATCTCCCAGATGCAATTCAGGTTGGCAGGGTTGGGTGGCATGTCGAAGCCCTTGAGATCGGCCTGTCTCTGAAGCACCAGGTCCCCAGGGGCCCCTTGCTGGGGCTCCACCCTGCTTATGTCCACCTCGATGCATACAACCCCTGCCTGGTTGATGTCACCTGCCCCATTAAGAGGGAAAATAGCTACTCCCCTGGAGTTGCTCTCGCAACACTATTTCATGGGTGTTCTCTATGTGTACTATATGAGATCGCTTATCGTGGGATGGTTTGGCCTCGGGTTGCTTGGGCTGCTCCACACTTACTGTAAATAACGAGTTCTCCAAGCTCAGGTCTGATGGACATCAGGGTTGGTCCCAGTCCAGTGAGAGAGCTCGGGGGGTTCTCGGGTGCCTCGTCTGGAAATGTGACATCAGGGTCTAGGCCAGGGTCAGGTGCAGTCGGCTCGTCGGTATCGTATGATGGTATGAGCATGCCCTCCAGGTCTAACCTGTCCACCAAGGTCTCTAGTTTGCGCAATGATGCGCTGTGCAGGCTGTACATAGGTTGGATGGTGGTCAGTGGGGATTAAAATGAAGCATTGTACTAACGGTAACTGGCTTTGGATCGGAATGAGGGTTGGGATGAAGAGTGACTGACTGGTGATAAGAATGCTGTGTGGGATGAACAGTGGTTGGTGTAGCTTCTGGTGTGCCCCGTTGCTATGGGCCCAGCAGGCCCATCATCCCCTGCTGAGGTATTCAGGGTGCACGTTGGTGGGAAAGATGCAAGTCGTCGGCAGCCTAATCAAATATGTGGTTTGCCTCCCTGGGAGCAGCCCATTTGGAGCTAAGGCCCACACAGTACTTTATGCTGGATGACAAGTGATGGTAGCAGGCATACATCATCTGCCCAGGTTCTGGTGGTGTCGGAGGATCTGGTGACTGAGGGTGCTGGTGGGCAGTAACTATGCCTGGTGCTGGCGCACCTTCTCCCTGAGATCTATGATTGGTGGGGACAAATTATTTCCCCTGTTGCCTCTGTATGATTTAACTCCCCTGGTAGGGAGAGCTTTTGGCCATGGAGCAACTCGGCAGGTCATGATCAGTGACAGACTTGGTTCGCTGTCGCAGGCAGTAGAGCAGTTTGGTGAGATGAAAGTCCCAAGCAGCAATGCAGAGTCAACAACATGCATCATGTACAGCTTTGTAGGGTGTGGTACAGTAGGAGCATTATTCGGCAAGGGGGAGAGGAGCAGCAGTTCATACCACCCCTGGTAGTTTCTGAAAGTGACAGCGGGGTGGTGGGACAGCTTGTCCACCAGCTGGTTCTTCCACCTAAGGATCTGTTCGGAATTGAATATTAAGATTTGCAGCTTCACTACCCATCTGCTAAACCTGGGCAGAGTCCAGCCACCACAGACACTGGATATCTATTCGCAGGATGAACAAACTCCCTTTAATGTACTGCTATTAGCGTTTGAGAGCCCACACCACAGTGAGGCCTTTCTGCTTGTTCATGTGATAGTGATGTTCTGCAGGGCTGAACTCGGTGCTGGCATACTAAGCCACTCGTCTCTGGCCATCGCTTCCTAACTGGTAGTGTTCCCCCCCCCTTCATGATGTCCTGGCTGGCGCCTGGGCCTGGGCTAATCCAGAACAGGTGCGACAAGATGTGGCACTCTCGAAACTGTTGCTTTACCAGGGCGAGAGCCTACTCCACTGCTTCCAGCCACCAGAACTCGGGTTTTGGGGGAAGTAGATCAATTATGGGCATGGTTATAGTGACAAATTTAGGAATTAATTCTAGCCGCACCTACTGGGATACAACTAAAAAAAAAAAACGAAAAATAACAGGAGTCTTTCCGGTAAGACTAACGGCAGATATTTGCTGATGCTGCAAAAAAGCAAAGTCCATCTACCAATTAACAAGCAGTGTAATTTATTTGTAACAAATGTAGCATACAATGCACATAACATTTATGAATTTTGAGCGAAACATCCTGCGGGAATCATGCATACAAAACACGTTAAAACAATGGTGCGATAAATGGGGCCAACTGACGACGTGTTTAATGTAGCACAAAACATATGGGCGGCTAGGCAACAACAAGAAAGAGATTACATTTACATACAATTACTATTACCGTTACAACGCAGCTTGACAAGAAGTGTCCAAAACCATTATGGCATGCCCATATACAGCCACAGAAAAACACTGTTACATAAGCTACCGGTAGTACTCGGCGTGAGCAAAAGAAACTAAGGCAAAGAATCCAGTTAAGCACTGACCTGAATGGTCCAAAAGAGATTACAAACATTTCTAAACATGGCAAAAATCCAAAAGTGAAAGCGCGGCCATGACGTGCAAGAAAGAACAAGAAATCATACTAATTACTGAAAATTACAGACGTTAAGTTTCACAGCCGAGTACATACAAACGCGACGCCAGCCCCAAGTGGCAGCCCTCGAGTCAAACGACTGGAAGACTGCGGCAAATAGCCCGGGTGCCGAGGTTATATAGGCTGGGAACAATACACGTCAGTGTGCGCTGGTGGCGCGGCGGGGAAGGGAGGAAGAGGGGGGTAGGAAGGGGAAGTCGGAGAGGAAGGGGAAAGGTGGAGAGGGGAGGGGAAACGAGGGAAAGGAACGCTAAGCAGTGCCCGCTCTGCTTCAGAATAATTGCAGCCAGTTAGGCAGCCCCATCAGCTTCTGCAACTGCTTCCAGGAATGGGGTGCCTGCTTGCCATTGATGACGGTCAGCTGCTCGGGGAAGGAGTGGCAATCCTCGGCACTGACGATGTTCTCCAAGAACTCTAGCTCAGGCCACAGATGTAACACTTATGTGGCATGCATGTCAACCAATGCGTGGCGAGCCATTCGAGGACCAAAGGCGGTTTGGCCATGGTCTCCCCACATCTTAGATAGACTGTCACATCGTCCAGGTAGGCAGCTGCAAACTTCGTCCAGGATGCAGACCATCACGGTCTGGAATGACGCAGGGGCGTCCATAAGTCCGAATGGCATTGCAAAGAACTGGAAGCACCGCTCATCTTCGCCAAGAAGGCAGTCTTGGGGTGATCCACAGGCCATACTGAGACCTGTCAGTTCACTTGTGTGATGAGAAAATACGAGCATACCACAGTCCAGTGAGTGCCTCACTGATTTTGAAGAGGGCTGGTGGCATGGGAATGGTGATGTTATTGACGGGCTTGAAATTGACACAGAATCGGAGGGAGCCATCGTTCTTGCCAGTCATGCTGATCTTGCAATTTTATGGAGACTCACTCGGCTCGATGACACCGTCACCCAGCATCTCGGTGATATTCTCTGTAATGGCGATTAATTAACAGGGAAAACCCAAATGGCTTCTCAAAACAGGGAGTGTGAGGGATAGTGGCGATACAATGCTCAGTGATGAGACCTAGCCGACCTGCAGCGGCAAATACCAGTGGCTGATGCTGCTCCACAACTGCTCCTAGTAATATACATACAGCAGGTGGAACATCAAGATGGAGGTCAGATAGACTGGGGGGGGGGAGGCATTCCCCGTGTCTCCCCAACCAACAGGACACTGGAGGTGGTTGGTAGTTGTCCCTTTGTCGCGGTGGCCCGGCGTATGGGACGATTGCCTGTGCTTCTACCAGCCACACGACGTTTTGTGTTGACGGGCCAGATGGGGTATTGCTAGGTTTTTCAGTGGCAGAGGCACCTTCAGATCCTGCTCCACATCCTTAGCCAGGGCGACGAAGTCCTCCAGCTTGTGTGGTTTTGCACACTAAAGTTCGTAGCACAGGTGATAACTACTATATTATTCATGGGAGTTTAACCTAAGTGGGGCCACCTTGGTTCAGGTGGCAGTAGAGCCAGAGCTTATTGTGCACAGATGCTTACACACTTTCCCCGGGCTCCTAATCGGTGGTCAAAGTTCCCCCAGTCCACATTGTATTCCCCTCTTTGGGCCCACCACATGTGAGTGTTCCCTCACAGTGGTTCGCTCACATGTTCTGTCCACTCATTGGCCACTATGTTATGCCTCATTAGTTTGTGATCTCTCACACATTGGAATAGACATGGGTCCTCGTGGGCATGGCCTGTGAATTTCGGGAAGTCAATAGGCCCACCATAGTCGATGCACCATAGCCAGCAGACTGTGCTGCTTCCTGTGTGCTCGCCCCATGCACTCATTACACAGGAAAAGTCCAACACAGAAGTTATGTCCCGCTTCGTCACTCTCACCTGATGACTGAGGGGAACGAGTGAATCTTTTGGTTCCAGAAGGTAATACAATTATTTCGTCCAGGTGTTGATTCCTCTTTTTTATTTTACTTTTGATTATTTGTTATAATATAGAGCTACATCATGTGCGTTAATTAACAGAAAGCATAAACAACATGGAATTGAGATTACATTAATACAAGAATGGGTACAAGAATGGGCCAGCCCTTATTAGAGAATTAACATTTACATAAATTTGAAATTTTTTAATTACAGTTCATAATAAGTAAACCCATTAAATTATCGTAGTAAAGTTCTTGATTTGAGATCGAACAAACGTCGTGGTTAGATGCTAGGCCGAAAAAGGTTTAAAAAAATTGAAAGGCTGGCATTTTGGAGATTGTTGAATGTAGTGGGACAGCTGACGAGATGTCAGAGGGCCTGTGTCATCTGCCCCGAAGGAGACTGATCCAGTCCTTGGAAAAGTACCCGGGTTCGGTACTCGGTGCCTGGTACTGTACTCTGTTACTTGGTCCCTGTCTGTGAACATATCCAAACACATGTTTAGGACTGAATCACAGACAGTAGGTGAAATAGGCAGAAAGTGCCTCCTAGTTACGATGACTGGTGGGGGAGGGGTGGTGCTAAAAACTCACCAAACAGGGTTATGTCTTCCAGAGCCTGCCCGCTGGTTGAACAAACGAGCGCGACACGGATGATCCATGATTCTCAAAATAAAATCTATGATGACTTCTACATGACTACTTTAGCTAGATTTACGTGGACTGACTAACGTCTAAACACTAATATGTTGGGAAACATCCCTTGTCTAATCTGATCACATATTTAAGAGAACAACACAGCGAGGCGTCCGATGATGTCTGGTTCTATGCTGTCAGTCCTGAATCGCGGCGTGCAGTGCAGTAAGTTAGGAACGGCCGAGAATTGTAATTAAAAGCATCGTTAACAGAAGAAAAAAAAAGGGGGGGGGCCCTTCGGCTCTCGAACCGAAAGGTTCCGAACATTACCGAGGTTCTTGTCGAGGAAGGCAGACTTAAATATCTCGAAGTTGGTGGTACTGCCCGATGTTAGCGCGACCTACTGAGGTGTGGCTGAACTGAGTAGAGATCGACTCGCGCAGCACAGCTGGTAGTAGCATGTAGCTTATGGAATGGACTAAGCCAGCACTCTGGTGGCTTGGGGAGAAACTACAGTACTGGTTATTGTGAAAGACACCAGAGGGCAGGCGCTCCGCGGGCGTTCAAATTCTCAGGGGAAAGTGTTTGCAAAACTAACACTAGATGGCATAAGTATGTACTTCGTATACTACTGTCGTGGCCTTGGCATAAGGCCGAGCCTGGCCAGGGTTACCGGCCGGTCAAAGACCCGTGGCGGTGTTCCCAGGAAACCTGAAGAAGGGGAGGGGTTAAAACTGTGGTGCCAGTGGGAAAGGTGGTCTACAAGACCCGGAGGCATGACTATACTTTGGCGAAGATGTTTCGTGATCATGCCAAGGAGTGCTCACGTCAGGCGAGGTCTAGGAACTGGCCGGTCTTAAGAGTTTGCAGATCATGGCAGTTCTCGTCACTAATCGGGTACGAATTACAGGAGACATCCGTGCGTCAAGGCGGGGATAATGGGATCGCCCTGCTGGGCCATTGAATAATAGGCACAATCAGATATAGAGCTGGGAAAACTTGGGGAGACAAGTCTGACAAAGGTTGGATGGTAGTGTACAGGAGGAGGAACAAGTTTAAGTTTTTGCAGCAGAGGAATGATTGGAGACATTATTTAAGTTGAAAAAAATTCAAATTTATAATTGTGCCAAAACTACTAGTTGGCAGCACAGTTAATGACCTCTAGCTGCTTCATTGTTTCAATGCATTAAATTTAATAAACAATTTAACCATCAAGATAGCTTACATAGATATTATACAACCTGTACTGGGTTGGTTAAGTGCAAGAAAGAAATTGTTTGTAAATACTGTGGCAGAACCTTTGTGCTGGCTCAGCATGACATATGTCACGAAAACTGGAAATGTCCAATGAATAAGTTAAATTTTTCACAGTGTGATAAGTGTGTTGTATTATACTGGGGTCGTTACTCTTTGGTGGTCTATTTTAAATACAATGAATGTAGAAACTGAATTTTGATCAGCCCCACAATGTCACATGACTGTTGCATATAAATATATAACTAGCTTCCTTCGGCTGTGAATCTCAGTTCTTCTTTGTTTGTGGAGGAATGAGGACAGTTACTCTTTATTTATCCTTAATCGAACTTGAATGTGAAAGACCTCGATGGTGTCATTACTATTTTTATGGCAGAACTCTATGCCATCTGTACTATCATCAACTGGTTGTTCTTCAGCCTGATCTGACCTATCATCTACAACAGCAATGACACATTTTTTATCAACATCGGGGAACTAGACTGCATCATATCGATGGCAACGCCCATCCCGATGACATCAGCTGTGGATATTCTGGCGGTAACGTGCTGACAATTCGAGAGATTCCAATGAAAGATGTATCATCATCACTGATAACACAAGAGGAGACTTTAATGGCTGTAGTGTGTGACCGTGTGCTTGGTCACGAGAAATTTCATGTTTAAATTCTGCATTGGAAAAATTAACATTTGAGAAAACACATAACCTTACCTGTTGTTACCAGGGGGTGGCCTTGTCTGCATGATAACATGGCAGCCGGGTGAAGCCATTTTTTTTTCGCCTCATGGTCTGTGCCATGTTTGTTAATGCCCAAAACATTGGGTTAAGCATTTGTGTTGTATTGTGAAAACAGTTTTAAATGACCCTATTTTATATAAGTGATTGTATATAACGTTGGAAATTGAATTTCGGGACTATATAGCTTTGTTTTACAGTATTCATTTGGAAATAAATTACCCCGTACTTATACAACTTGTCAAAATACAGATCATTGTATTCTACCTGTCAATGTAGTTACTTGCATAAATTAGCACGAGGTTTTCTTCCCGTTCAGTTTTATCACATTTTATAATATTTTTAAGATGTTCCTGATTCCCAGGAATATTTTTGTGTGAAACAGGTTTTAAAAACCATCTTCATGTGCGTGCGAAATTCAAACGTCATCAATTGAGAGTACAGTTTATCAACGATTCGTAACAAAAGTGCCTTTAATTTTTGTTAGTTACGTTGCTGATAGTAACTAACTCAGAATCATTTGTCGTCCTAAATCCTTTATATTAAACAAAATAATATGACGAGGTGATTTTGTTGAGTATAAACGTTCAGAAAATGGTATTTTTAAGCACAACTTGTTCTGATAAACATTTAGTATTATTATTTGTAATGTCACTAACCTAACCAACCATTCAATCCCTTTTAAAGTACTATTCTTAATGTAGCTAACCTATACTACCATTCAATCTATTTTAAAGTATTTCCAATGTCGCTAACCTAACAACAACTGTTTGTGCCATTTGACACTTTTAAATGTAGTTAACCTAACCAACCATTTACATGATTTAACATTATTTTAAATGTAGCTGTCTGAACCTATCCAACTGTTCAAATGGAAGATAAACTGCAAGTAAACTACGTATTTTAAATATCACAATGCCAGATTACAGAATCAAATTTTTTTCTTTTCGCAAGAGCACCTAGGTATGAAAATTTCCTTAGTAGAGTTATGTTATTGGTGATTATTGGAGGAATTGTGGAATACAAGATTTGGTATTTCTGAAGTAGCACACCACTTTTCTTTAGCATTTTTTCTACCATTATATTATAGGGTGTTTTGATACATAAATTGGTTACCATTTTAACATGTGGTCATGCAGGGGGTGGACATGTCTGCATGATTTCATGGTAACCGGGTGAAGCAGTTTTTTTCTCACCTCATGGTCTGTGCCATGTTTATTATATGCCCAAAACATTGGGTTTAGTGTTTGTGTTTTATTGTGAAAACAATTCTAAATGACCCTATTTTACGTTAAGTGATAGTAGCTAAAGTTGGAAATTAAATTTCGGAACTTATATTTATATATTTTACAGTAGGTATTCAATTGGAACTAAACCATCCCGTAGCTATACAACTTGTCAAACAACAGATCAGTGTATTCTACCATCCAATGGAGTTCATTCGCATAAATTATATTATTTAATTTTACCCTCAGTTTTATCATGTTTTATAATACTTCTAACTTGTGCCTGATTCCCAGGAATGATATTTCTGTGAAATAAGTTTTAAAAACCAAATACATGTGCATGCCGAAATTCAAACGACCTCAAATGGGAGTACAGTTTATCAAAGATTCGTAACGAAATTTGCATTTAATAGGTACTTGATAGTTATGTTGCTGATAGTAACTATCTCAGAATTATTTGTCTTCATAAATCTGTTAAACATTAAACAAAATAATAGGTAGATATGATTTTGTAGTCAGAAAATTGTATTTTTAAGCACAAATTGTTCCGATAAACACACCATTTAATCCGTTTTAATGTATTCTTAATGTAGCTAACCTATTTAACCATTCACTCTATTTTAAAGCATTTCTAAAGTAGCTAACCGAACCTAACCAACCATTTGCATTATTTACCAATACTATAAATGTAGTTTACTTACCCCAGCCAATTGTTCAAATGGTAAAATATTTGAAATATTTTAGTGCCGCTGTATAGAATCAAGAATTTTATATTTTCGCAAGAGCACTTGCTTACGAAAATTACCATGGTAGAGCTATGTATTGGTGATTTTTGGAGGAATTGTGACATTCATGTTTTGGTAATTCTGATGTAGCACACCCATTTTCTTTGACATGTTTTTTTATCGTTCTCTGCTAGGGTGTTTTGTAAAGTAGTTTATCATTTGAACATGTGATGATGTTAAGTTTACATTTTACAAATCTGTGTTATCGTGAATGTTTGATTGGGTTAGGTTAGCTACCTTTAAGATCCTTTAAAATAGTGTTAAAAGTTGGTTGGGATTAGTTAAGTACATTAAAGTTACTGAAGAGTGTAGTTGGTTAATTACTTTATGTCAACTGTACATTAAATTAAGTGTAGAATCATTTCAATGGTTGGTTAGCAATTACCAATTTAAAATAAATAAATTTAGTCAGTTGCACTTATTATATCATATTATTTGTAATGTAGCTCACAAAAATTGTACCAAAGGTCCACAATCGTATGCTGGTGGACTAGTCCCTGAAGTTGATTCGGAATTGCTGGCTACTCAGGGGTTCGGTAGATGGGGGTTCGGCCACGTGGCCGAGGGATCTAGTCTCCAGAATTAAAAAAAAGAAAAGCTAAGTTAAGTTTCCAGGTCCTTTATGTACATTAGTGCAAACACTTTACATGGGGCTGCCGCGTATCCGCCTGTGACAATCTCTTTAGGGCGTAGCCCGGTTCTGCACACTTTTATTATACTGAAATACGGGACGTCCCGCTCGTGATGATAAATACCCAAGCAGCAAAGACTTAAATGCGCAATGACTCGCGTTCAATACGATAACTGTCCAACTGTACAACACATTGACTGGGGAGACACGTAAGAAAACAATACTTGCGACGGCGAACATCCAGTTTACAAAAATAAAGCACGACTCGCGAAACTTGTGTTGAAAAGATGTGTGAGAAATGACTATGTCTAAGACGCGACCGGAAAACTGTGGTTACTCCCGCATGCAGGGGCGAAGGAACCGGGGGGGCAGGGGGGACGTGTCCCCCTGAACTTTTAGGGTGGAGGGGACTGTCCCCCCCAACTTTCTAGACCGTGATATTTTTATTTCATAATATTATTCTGCCCAACTTTATTCTTCACTCTCAAATTTTATCTTAAGGAAACAATAATAATTTTAACATCGATGTATCCAATGGTTAGATACATAAACTGCTTAAAAAGCACTATTTTGCACTTTTAAAATCAAAATATTCTGGTGGAGGACCCCCCGTCTTAGTAAGAGGGGAATGGGTTTACATGACATCAAAATTATTATTTGTCCCCCCCAACTTTATGAACACAGCTACGCCAATGCCCGCATGGCACAGCTGAAGTCTACTGAAGACACTGCGCCCGTTCACTCGCACGTCCGCTGCCTCTCATGCCGGGTCCACGACTGCCCTCCCACTCCTCCTGGTGCGCACGAGTGCCCGCCTCTCTCCCCTCTCCCACTTGCCCGCGGAACACGTGGATTGGCCACAGGCGGAAACCACGGCCTTGGCACCTGGTGAACAATTATAACTCAGAGAGTACATAAAACTTCAAATGAAAAAAATATTTACAATAAATTTAAAACAAAATATTTACAATAAATTTAAAGTAAAAAAAAATTTATACAATAAAAATAAATGTCAAATCCTGGAAAGAAAATAGCACATCGCAGAGCACCACACTACTGTTGCACTAATAACGCAAGAGATGGCGCAGACGAGGCATAACGTCCTGAAGGAGCCGGGGAGACACTTGGGTCGGCGTCAAATGCCCCCCCCCCTCCGACGAGGCCACTATGTCTGTCAGTGCCTCTCATTTACCCATGAATCTTCGTAGCTGCGCACTGCGTAGCACTTGGTGGGGTAGTGGGGACGACGGCATGTTTTGTGGGGCGGAAATTGTGTACCCCCTTAGTGACAAAATAAGGCAGTAGGGTCCTGACACTAGCTCGGGGCCCCGTTGGCAAGGCAGGACTGACTGTACCTATCTGCGAGCACACAAAGTCTCGCAGATACCCCGGGGCCCATCGTGTCCTAGTGGGACGTGTTAGGTTGGTGGGTAACGTATTAGGAAGTGTGTTGGGTGAGGGTGGGGCAGTAACATCCCCCACAAACTGTTCCGGCTGGCAATCGTCAGTCGTTAAGAGTGTCCCCTGGACCTGACCCAGTCCAGCTGTTACACGGCAACTGCGTCGCAGCGCCCGCCGCCTGTGTTGAGGGTAACACTCCCCTCCTTCGGCTTTCTCCTCACCCGACGACGTCTCCGACTCCGTCATGTCCGTAGACCCGTCTGTCCGTCCATTGTCCGTTGGCAGGGCCGGTGAACCCTCTCCGTCATTTCCCTCCTCGTCGTCGTCCGTCTCGGGCTCCGCGATCCAGACTGAGAAGTCAGAGTCAGTGAGACTAATGTCTAGTGGCCACAGGTGGCCTCTGGGGTTCCTGGTGCCTCCCGAGCAGACTCTCAAACCATACTACCGTACTGGTTGTGACTGGTGGGCTGTCGTCCGTCTGCACTGGTCCGTCCATCGGGGGCTTCTTTGTCTGCCCCTCGTCCGGCTCCTCAATCCTCACAGGAAGAGTCACGTCTGTCTGGCTGTCCTCTGTTGACCACCCGGGCACCTTGATGGCCGGGTCCTCCTGCCCCTTCCGCTCGCCATGTCTTGCCTGCGCCACTGCCTGCGGCTAGTCGCGCCTCCCCTCACTGTCCTGTCTCATGTCCCGTCCTTCCACCAGGTCATTTACCCGCTGTTCTCGTCTGGCGTCAGCGTCACACTTGTCCTGCGGCCAGTGAGGAAAACCCCTCGCACAGCCGGTGTCATATGTCGCATCCCCTCGCGTTGTCTGACAGGGGCTCTTCCTGTCTTCCCTGACCTCGTCGTTGACCCGCCTCAAGTCATCACAGTATATTTTAGATGGGTGTCCACTAGGTGTCTGTATGTAGTAAGAGATCGTGCCTGCCCGACGCAACACCACTCGGGGCCCGTACCACTTCAGGGCCAGCCCCGTGCTGAACTTGTTGGCGCCCGATGACAGATGGTGCCGTCGTATGTACACTAAGTCGCCTGGCTCAAGAGGTTTGGGAGGACGGTTTGTCAGAGGAGTGTTGCGCTGCAGGTACTGATCCTGCCGCTGACGTGCCTGCTCTCTCATTTTTGAGAGTTCCACAGGGGGGTTCTCCCCCCCCATCCTCGCTCTGTTGCCGCCGCAGCCACGTAGCACTCTCCCGGGAGGGCCAATTTTTGTCCCTGCACAAGCTCCGTGGGAGAGTAGCTGGTGACGGTGCTCGTCCGCCGTCGTAGACAATATAACAGATTGGGATAATGGATGTCCCATTTTGAATGGTCCTCTCCCAACCGGAGGCTGAGATGTGCCTTGATCTCCTGGATCCGCCTCTAAGTTGGGTTGGTCCGTGGGTGGTAAGTGGGGGTCGTATGATGTTCGACACCCCACTTTCGGCAAGCTGTCTTCCACCTGGCTCCCTTGAACTGCCCGCCATTGTCACTCAGTAGCACTGCTGGGTAACCAAAGCGCGGAACACCTCCCCTTCCAGCAGTGCCACCACAGTTCCTGAACGTACGTTGGACACTGGGTATGCCTCAACCCACCTCGTGAAAAGATCTGTTACCACGACCAAGAACTGCTTCCCTCTTTTGCTATGTGGTATGGCCACATTATGTCTAGTGCCACAGTGTGGAAAGGCTGCTGGGGCCGACGGGGCTGTTGCTGCTCTTCCCCGTCTGACCACCACACCTTCCTATGCTGACAGATGTGACAACGGCGGACATACTTCCGGACATCCCTCGTGATGCCCGGCCAACAGAATGTCTCTTCGTGGCTCTCAGCATCTGTTCCACTCCCGGGTCTCCTGCAGGAGAGTGGTCATGGAAGAAAGACATGACTGCCGTGCGGGCCCTTCCGACATGTAGATACTCCAGGACTCCATGTCCCCTGGGACTCGGACCTGGAGTACTCCCCCTCTGCAATGCCTGAAAGGTAGATCTCCCACATGGCACTCCTCGATCTGCACCAAGGTCGCCGCATCTCCCAGTTGCGCCTGCTGCACAGCCTGTACCAAGTCTGAGAGTGTATTCACAATAGCCTGGGTCAGTGTCAGGGCCGGCCTGCGTTGTCAAGTACAGGGCCATGGGTGACGGCCCCTCTATCGTGGACGAGACACCCCCTTGTGGTGGCACCAAGTCATCCCAGCTGCCTTCGTCCTCAAACACCATGGCCAGATCAGGATCTCTGGACAACTCGTCTGCCATTCGATTTGCCTTCCCTGGCACATGTTCGACCTGAAAATCGAAGTTTTGAAGCATCATGGCCCAGCGGGTGAATTTTGACTTCTGCCCTTGCATTGAGTTCAACCATTTCAGACACTGGTTGTCCGTATGGAGAACAAACGACCTTCCTTCTAAGTGGTGACCACTGCCAGACACTCCTGTTCGTTGACATCGTACTTGCGAGCAGCAGGCCCGAACTTAGCTCTTGCATATTCCAGGATCCACCGCTCGCCCTCGGGCCCCAGCTGGTAGAGCACGGCCCCCATGCCCACCTTGCTGGCGTCAGTCTGGAGGTACAGGGGCTCCTCAGGCATCAGCCTGACCAGCGTATGACACCCACGAAACAGGGCCTTGACAGCGGTCAGCGCCCGGTCCGCGGCTTCTGTCCAACAGTACTTCGTTTTGGGGGACAGGAGGTCAGTCAGAGGTGCAGCCACTGTGGAAAAATCTGGAATAAACGTTCTGAGCCAATTTAGGAGCCCCATCAATCGTTGAAGCTGCTTCCTCGTCCTGGGTACTGGTTTGGCCTCGATGAGATCTAGGTGCTCAGGGAGAGGGCGACACCCGTCCCCGTCGACAAAGTGGCCGAGGAACTGGATCTCCTCCACCCCGATGTGGCATTGTCTGGCCAGCAGCTCGAGAACCATGGCGAGGTGCTGCACATGGTCCTCCCACATGTCCGACCAGATAATGACATCGTCCAAGTAGGCAGTCACAAACTTTCCCACATACCCGTCAAGGACTCTGACCATCATTGTCTGGAACGTCGCGCGGGCGTCCATCAGCCCGAATGGCATGGTGCAGAACTGAAATCTGTGGCCATCGGGGGCGGTAAAAGCAGTCTTCGGTCAGTCCTCCTGGCGCACCGGCACCTGCCAGTACCCGGACTTCAGGTCTAAGGAGGAGAAAATTTTGGTCTTGCCCAGGCCGGCCAAAGCGTCCGTGATATTTATCAAGGGTGGTGGGGCGGGAATCGTGACCGAGTTCACCGGCTTGAAGTTCACACAAAACCTCAGGTTCCCGTCTTTTTTCTTTGCCAATACCACCCGACTGTTGTAGGGTGAGTCACTGGGTTCAATTACCCCATTCCTTAACATTTCACTGATTTGTTCCTAAATTAACTTTCGTGCCCTGTGTTCAGTATCATGTGGCTTCACGAAGATGGGTGTGTGGGGCCTAGTGGGTATGGCATGTACGGCATAGGTGGCGTGGCACAGCATGTTCTGTTGCTGCAAACACTCGTGGTTGTTGCGTGAGCACGTCCTCAAACAGTGGTACAAACCCCGGAGGCATGCTATTGTGAATGTCTCCTAGACTAATGGGCGGGGAGGACTGGGGTGGAGCTCGTAGGCCGATCCAGTACGGGGTACACCTGCCCTGCCGACCCACATGCACCTTACCTTCACCGACGTCTATTGCCGCGTATTCTTATATCAGCCAAGGTAGGCCGAGTATCAGGTCCTCTCTCAGTCCTGGAATCACTATGGCTGTTGTCTGACTTAATTTATCACGAACTCCGACGATTACCTTGGCACACCCAGACATGGGTATACTAACTCCCTTAGTTGCCAGCTGGACATTCCCCTCGTACGGCTCCATGTCCCCCTCTGGCACCAGGTGAGCAGCAACAAAGGTCTGGCTGGCCACCGTGACCACCAGGGCACGAACAGGGCACCCGTTCAGGTGGACTGGCACCCGGATGAGCTCGGCTGCATCATCACCGAGCTGTACGAGACGCGGAGACGCGGCCCCGCGTCTGCCAGGAACAGCCAGGTTGTCCGGTTGACCAGGTGGCCCGCCGGTAGCATCAGCTGGTTCGGTGTTGACGACTGGCACCCTTGGTGTGCTGGTAGCCCTGGGTGTGAGGACCGGATTCGCCTCCTCGGAGAATCTCATGGTGGTGTCCAGGTCCTCCCTCGGCGATTCACCTTGCTGATTGGTCCGCATCAATGTAGACATCTCCCGCTGCTTCCGCCCGTACGGTTGCACCGAGTTGTCCGGGCACCCTGATGTCGACGTGGCAGCTCTCAGAGGCCTAACTGTCCGCGCGCCCCTTCCACGCACTCCGGTATAGTCCTTTTGCTGGTCGTATTCCTCGTGCTGCTGTGCCTGTGTTTTCAGCGGCGGCCCACGTGATTCAATGAAGCTGAAGCTCCGGGAACAGTGGTTGACTGTATCACTATTCCCTACTGGTAGTTTCCCAGCTGGCATCCCTCATCTGCCATTTTCTTCCACACACTGTTTCTTGTCGGGCATTCCGCGTGCCAATAGTATTCTTCCGTGGCACAGTACCGGCACCTAGGTGGTCGGCTTCCAGTCGCGCACCCGTAGACGCGGCGCTCCTCCTGATGTGCCGCCGGGTCGAGTCTAGTCACCGATATCGCCCGTGAGTGATGTGGAGGGGGTGGGGCCATGTAAGGGACAACTGCCCATGTCTCCTACCGATTTTCCTGTTCCGCGACACCAGTTCTCTGCGCATTGTTTTTCGATGCATCCCCGCACCTGATCACATGCAAGTCCCCTTCTACACTACGCGCAAGCTCCACAAACTCCCACAAGTCCAGTCCGATAGCACTGCGCAAAAACGGCCTCAAAGTCTGATGCAACTGTTCACAGATCATTGGCAATACCACACACAATGGTCCATTTGCGCCTAAATGTTGGTACAGGCACACTTTTCTATTAATAAATGCTTCCGCACTTTCCCCTTCCACCTGCGGCGTACAATAAAGCTGTTGTTCGCAACATGAATGCGCCATTGGTCCACCGTAAAGTCTCAGCAATGTACATTCGAACTCGTCCCACTCTGCAAGAAAACGCCCGACCTCCGCCCACCATGTCTGTGCGTGTCCCATTAACTGCTCACTCACTTATGACACCCATATGTCCCGCGAATTATCCTTCTATCTGTCGTTGCAAGTTTGTAGAAACGTACGCGGGTCCTCATAAGCCTCCCCGGAGAAACTCGGTAAAAGTTCCGGCACCTCCACTACACGCATGACTACCGGTAATGGTCCGTGCCCGCATTGTCCGCACTCAGTCGCTTGTCCACATGCTCCACGCCGCACTCCACCTTGGCTACCAGCGTCTGAGTGTGCCACTTGCTGCCCGTGACTGTTCTCCGCACTGTCCGTGTTCGTTTTATCGTGTTGCACTGTCATTTTGTCCGACTTCATCGTGCTACCCCAAGGACACGTGCAAGTTACCGCGCCGCTCAGTCCCGTCTGTGCTGATCCGCACTGCTCATAGTTATCTCCCATTCTTCGTTACTTGTCTCTGCTGACGTATTTGATCTTTGCCTTATCTCCTATTTTCCCGCGACGTTATCGCACGCTGGTCGGCGATCTCTTCCCGTCGCGTGTAACGTGATCCCACGCGGCCAGCGATAAGCCACGCTGTTCCGCCGCGCGAAATACGATGCCTGAGTGAGACGCTCCGCGCTATCTCGCTCCCGCGCCGCTGTGTCATGCCCGTTTCCTGTGCAGCTGCTTCCGCGCCTCTCGACTGACTCCGCGTCGCGTTTATCCCTGCGCACAATGTCTGAAAATACTATGTCTGTTGTCCCGCGCACTATGACTTCTACCACGATTCGATGTTCCGCATGAGTAGTCTTTCACTAAAAACAAAGTTCGAAATCGTACTTTGGCTAGGCCACACTAATTTGGGCGCCACTTGTTGTATGCTGGTGGACTAGTCCCTGAAGTTGCTTCGGAATTGCCAGCTACTCAGGGGTTCGGTAGATGGGGGTTCAGGCCGCGTGGCCGAGGGATCTAGTCTCCAGAATTAAAAAAAAGAAAAGCTAAGTAAAGTTTCCAGGTCCTTTTTGCACATTAGGGCAAACACTTTACATGGGGCTGCCGTGGATCCGCCTGTGACAATCTCTATAGGGCATAGCCCGGTTCTGCGCACTTTTATTATACTGAAATATGGGACGTCCCGCTCATGATGATAAATACCCAAGCAGCAAAGACTTAAATGCGCAATGACTCGCGTTCAATACGATAACTGTCCAACTGTACAACACATTGACTGGGGAGACACGTACGAAAACAATACTTGCGACGGCGAACATCCAGTTTACAAAAATAAAGCATGACTCGCGAAACTTGTGTTGAAAACACGCGTGAGAAATGACTATGTCTAAGACGCGACTGGAAAACTATGCGACCGGAAAACTGTGGTTACTCCCGCACGGCACAGCTCAAGTCTACTGAAGACACCGCACTTGTTCGCTCGCACGTCCGCTGCCTCTCATGCCCGGTCCACGACTGCCCTCCCACTCCTCCTGGCGTGCACGAGCGCCCGCCTCTCTCTCCTCTCCCACGAGCCCGCAGAACACGCGGATTGGCCACAGGCGGAAACCACGGCCTTGGCACCCGGTGAACAATTATAACTCAGAGAATACATAAAACTTCAAATGAAAAAAATATTACAATAAATTTAAAACAAAATACTTACAATAAATTTAAAGACAAAATATATATACACAATAAAAATAAATGTTAAATCCTGGAAAGAAAATAGCACATCGCACAGAATCACACTACCATTGCACTTATAATGCAAGAGATGGCGCTGACGAGGCATAACGGCTTGAAGGAGCCGGGGAGACACTTGGGTCGATGTCACCACACTATTTAAAAGTATTTTAAATGTAGCTAATTTCGTGTAACGAACCATTCATACACTTTCGTTGTTGGTGTAATATACTTTTTTGGGTACGTTTTCTTATCAGAAGACATCTACTATTAAAATAAATTTGTATTTGATTTTCGAAACTTGACCGTGCCAGAGACATCTGAACACAGACTTGGTGAGTAAAATGGCATATTTTGACGTGTAGGAGTCTGGAGTGAGTCAATCTGTCCAAAATATTTATTACTATCCCGTATTTTACTACTCTATTCCCGAGAACTAGAAGGGGTCGTAACTTCGTCATTGCAAGCAACTATGGGATTTACTTGGGAACAGAATATAATTTTCAAATTTCTATACTAGCGAACAATAAATTTGTGTTTTGGTGTCCGTTAAGATGTTTTTTTTTGCGACCAGCTTGTATATTTAACATGTATTAGTTTTCTAGGTCGGAAAATGGCAGTCATTGTAACTTGTGATTTTTTTGTAAAGATAAATAAAAACTGTAAAAATATCTTTGTGTTTGTGTTATTTCAATATTTTTTTTCAATATTTAACCGAACTTTTGAAGTGTTAATGTATGTACAATCTAAACCAATTTTAAACTAGCTGGAGGTCTGGAGTTGGCTAGAATAAAATCTAGCTGCTGAAATAGTGATATTCTTTTGCCTCCATACATGTGCATTTCTGCAAGTTGATTCCCACCATGTACTACCAGTGCTTATCATCAGCTATTGTAAAAGCTGTCTTTCTCCAAATAACCTCGCTCAATACTATTATGTTCTTCACCCATCCAGCTTGATAAATCAGTAACTTTTGAACTGATTGGTTAACACTATGTAGCAGTGTCAAAACTTTATATAAGAAAAAAACTAAAGTATTTTATGTGCTTATAATCAACTAATTTTTACAATGATTTCACATTGGTAGAATAGGTGAAGTTGATCTTAATACCATAATTAAACAACTCCCCACTTGCAAACATTCAAGTTAGTTTGGACATTATCATGACTTGTGCTTAAATTTAAAACACATTTATCTCCTTCAATGACAAGGCATGATAATACTTGGAGAGTGCATTGATACTAAAATGGGTAGGTTGAAACTGAGGTGACAGCCTGTCAAAGTAATCCTCACAAAAATGCTGTGAACAAACGCAAGTTTGTGATGTAGGCTTACAGTTATTTCTCCGCGTTGCAGCTATCCAAGCTTTTCTTCTTTCTTCATTGCTAGGAAACCTGGAAAATATTCAGGTTGTCTGTGCAAAGTAAATTAAAACAAATGTGAATAATTATACTAGAACCACAAAATTTATGAAAATAAAATTGGTTGTCTGTAAAGTCGGTTTACGGACGATACTTTAACGTGACGTCATAACAAAACATTGATTAAATGATTGCATAATTTATGAATAAAATTGAATAATTTTTATTGAATCATTACTATTTTGTATGGATACAAAGAAGGAGTAAAATGAAATCTACAATTTAATTGACGAATTTACTTTTATTTGCACTCATTAATTCAAATATGTTTATTACTTTAACGAAGAGATTATTTTAACTATAACTTTTATACATGTTTGCTATTTAACTTCTTCCAATTAGTGTTATTCTGTTAAAGATAGAACGATGATAGGAAAAGTAGGAAACGAATGAAAGTGTTTCAAGTTTAATGTGCCTCGAAAAAGTCAAATCGATGGTTGTTCCAATCGAGTGGAAGAGATATAGATGCGGCGCAAGCGTACAATGAGTGTAACGGGACACAGTGTAATGGAACAATGTGCGTAACGGGACAATGTGCCTAACGGGACACTTTTTGGTGCATGCAGCCGGCGTTCATCGATTTATTAGACATCACGTCAAAAACCATTTATTCAATCAAGTAGGTATTAATCTTATTCATAAAATGGGTTTAGCACATGTTTGGAATAAGTAATTTAAAGTTATACTACCTCTTCTACATTTATAACTTCCAGGTCAGATGCTTGTTATTGGCAATACTGCCATCTTTTGAGACCACTGAAAACCTCATAACA
Organism: Bacillus rossius redtenbacheri; assembly: GCF_032445375.1. Taxonomy (NCBI): domain Eukaryota; kingdom Metazoa; phylum Arthropoda; class Insecta; order Phasmatodea; family Bacillidae; genus Bacillus; species Bacillus rossius. The sequence continues at coordinate 179,183,156 of NC_086330.1, read as the reverse complement.
CCACCTCCTTGTTTATGACTCCCTGGTAGAATGGAAATAAAATCGCTGGCTAGTTGCTGGTATTTTTTTAACTAGTGCTGCCATCTATTGGCGCACTGGTAACCTAATAACACCTCCTCCTTGTTTATGACTCCCTGATAGAATGTAAATAAAATCGCTGGCTGATGCTGGGTTTTTGAACTAGTGCTGCCACCTATTGGTGGACTGGTAACTTAATAACACCCACTCCTTGTTTATGACTCCCTGGTCTAATGGAAATAAAATCGCTGGATTAGTTGCTGGGTTTTTGAACTAGTGCTGCCATCTACTGCGGCGCAAGCGTACAATGAGCGTAACGGGACAATGTGCGTAACGGGACAATGTGCGTAACGGGACACTTTTTAGTGCGTGCAGCCGGCATTCATCGATTTATTAGACGTTGTCACGTCGAAAAATACTCATCCGCTCTTTATTTAATGTGAATAATAAGAGAAAATTATGAACAACATGTATAAAGACTTCAATGAGAACTATATTCCAATAATTTTCATAACATTACCCAATTTAAAAAAAACATTTAACCAATACATACATATTCTGTGAAACTACTCTCTTACATATCACAATGAAGGGAAAACATTTTTTTTGACATGACGTCTAATAAGTCGATGAACGCCGGCTGCACGCACGAAAAAGTGTTCTGTTAGGCACATTGTCCCGTTTTTATGTGTCCCATTACGCTCATTTTATATTGCTCTTTGCTAACCTGAACCTCCTAGCATTGCGACCGAGTCCATGGCGTAATTCTGTTTTCATGCATTTCAATGTAACATTTTCATTGCTCTTTGCTAACCCGTTCCTCCTAGCATTGCTGCAGAGTCCGTGGCGCAAATATATTATTTTTGACTGCATTTTGGTGTTGGGTAAGCCATTTTCCTTCACATCATCCCTGAAACACTCCCAATCGTTTCCTACTTTTCCTATCATCGTCCTTTCCTTAACAGAATAACACAGATTGGAAGAAGTTGAATAGCAAACATGTATAAAAGTTATAGTTAAAATAATCTCTTCGTTAAAGTAATAAACATATTTGAATTAATGAGTGCAAATAAAAGTAAATTTACCAATTAAATTGTAGATTTAATTTCACTCCTTCTTTGTATCCATACAAAATAGTAATAATTCAATAAAAATGATTCCATTTTATTCATAAAAGTATGCAATCATTTCATCAATGTTTTGTTATGACGTCACGTTAAACTATTGTCCGTAAACCGACTTTACAGACAAACAATTATTTTGCATCACAAAATTGATACTGCAAGCCATTGCATAACCATCCATATAATTGTAAAGTATTTTCAAAAGTAGCTAACCTAACAAATTGCTTAAATGATTTTACAGTATTTTAAAGCAGATTACCTAACCAATTTTTCAAACAATATTACAATATTCAAAATGTAGCTAACCTAACCTATTTAAAATATAAGCGAATGGTAAAATATGATAAATATAGAAATACCATTAAAATATAATCACCAAATATTATAAGAGTAACTTAAACATTTCCTTTTGTAAATGTTGAACTATATCAATATTTACAACCAAATTTGCTTAATATACTAAATACCTGAATAAGTAGTTTGAAACTAAATTACATTGCTTCTCAAAGGCTGAAGTAAAATCGGAGATATGATTTTTTTTTACTTGTGATCATTTAATTTTCGAATAAGTTAGGTAAATTAAAAATACTTACAAATTTGGTGACTCAAAGGATACATTAGTTGTATTATTAATACTATTAAATTGGGCGAATGGGTTGGTTAGGTAAGTTATAATAAAAAATATTGTAAAATTGTATGAACTGTTGGTTAGGTTAGCTCAATAAACAAAACTGTTTAATGACGTGTCGTTGAATTGCTATTTTTATGATTCAACTATTATTTTTCTAGGAATAATCCACCTTAACTAGAAACATCTACCCTCTTAAATTAAATAAAAAACACCTAAATATTATTTTATAATTATTATTATTATTGCTGCACTTGGGCACAGAAGTACCCGGTGGCAAGCATTCACCCTACTTTCCCCGCACTCTTCTTTTGAACTGGACCACACTTCCAACCATTACACACTCCTCCTCCAGCCTATTCCATTCCCCTACCGTTCTCAACCATAGTGTTCTTTCCAATTTCTGTCCTCCTCCTCTCTTTGAAAACCTTTGTAGTATTATCTTTCCTACTTCTAGACATTCCCATTTTAATTAATTAATGCTATTCCATACGTACTCATTTAAAATTGATTATTATTAACCAAAATTATATGTTAAATGATACAAATGTTACAAGAATATGAGTATCGTCTACATTACAGAATTTAACTGACACATTCTTAAAGGACCTTAAATTCAAAACGAACCAATTCATCATCCCTACGTGTAGGGGTAGGTTAAAATATCTTTTGGAAGAGATGCGTTATCAATTACTTTGTATTATCCGGCCGGGTATTAACGTTATAACATTAATATCACATGGTATGAACTCCCTTTATTGACATCTTATACAAATAATAACTAGTTCTTTTAAAAGTGAACAAACAATTTCCACATGCATGCCCGTGTGCAGCACTAATATTTGTCTTAAATATATGTCCAAATGTTACATTATACCTACATAAAAAAATATTAAGATTCTACTCACTTATGAAATGTGTCTTTTTATCTGATCTATTTGTACATCCAAAAGCAGCGCACGTAACCATGATAAACAGTGATCAAGCATGGATCAATCAATGTTTTGGACAGGATAACATGGCGATGATGACGTAGCAAGAGGCTTCTACTACGTCACAGCATGCCATCTCCTGACTTTTCCTAACTCCATGGTTGTTACCATGTGGACATAACATCTTGTGACGGGTAACCTAAGATTCACAGACATAGGATGACATTCTGTTCGGGTGGAGTCGTGCATCTTCGATTTTTTTTTGAAGTTCATCACGTATAGATAATAAATAAACAGACAACAGTTGGGTAAGCAAAAGATTTGTATTCTATCCATTGTTGTAGAATATTCGTAAATTTTGGGATGATTTAGTTATTATTACTTGAAGCAACTTCCAGGTAAGGAGATATGGTATTTCTGGTCAAGTTTGTGCTGTTTATAGTTCCCGCATTAATTTAATTAATTTTTTTGCGGCAATTACAAATTTTTAAAAAATAATATTTTTAGTTTCTTTTTAAAGAGATTAAAATTTAAAGTAAGTTTCGGCACAGATATCAGAATTATTCAGGTGAGTGGACCTGTGTTAAGTCCCCGAACAGATCATTATTAGCATTGTACTTATACAACAACATATAATTTATTTATTTATATAGGTATTTTCACCCAATAGATTCAATTTTTGAACAGTATGTTCACAGAATATAGGGCTTGTCAGTTTGATATACATTACAATAAGCAAATAACACTTAAAACATATACAATATATACATGACTTATAGACAGTATCATATAGGTACAAAGGTAGAAATACATATAAAATAATGTAGATAAAACTAACATAATTTATATCCATAGGCGTGCCCAGATATTTCCATTAGGGGGGGGGGGGGGGAGGGGGATGCTAAATTTTTAAATCAGAAGCTGAATTTAGAATTAAATAGCCTAAATACATTCACTCATTGACTTGTTTATATTTTTGTGCAGTATCAACGAGATATGTTTACTAGTTAATATTTATATCCGTATAATTTTAACAATCTTGGAAATATGTTTTTTTTCATATACAATGTTTAAAGGGTACTTACTTTTCCCCCTCGAATTTTAAAATTGCTTGGTCCAGATCTACCTAGAAATGAACTTCTTTTTAGTGAATGCAAACACAGCAATTCAGACAACAGAACTTTAACAAACCTCTTAAAATATTTTTTTGCTTTAAAATACATACATCATCGTAAAAAAAAAAAAATAAAATCATTATTCTAGATGACACAGACGACACTCAAAAGGTACATGTTTTTTAAACCACCTTGAATTTTCAACTGACCTCTACGGACATACCCCTGCCTCCTGCCACTTGGCCGAACCCATACCCCGAGACCCATTCCTCAAAAACTTGATAGCTTTGACGGGGAGGCAGCCGGACCGGTGTCAAAGTATCAATATATTTAATTTTCTTGTCTTGCTGAGGTTCTGCCACCTTCAATGTGTTCAGCATTTAGGTTATCTTTCCTTTTTGATTTTCAAATATGCAGGTTAGGCCCCAAATGTGAAGTAAGTTTACCTTGTGTATCTAAATCTTGGTAAATAGAGTGGTGTTTGAAGTGGTGATTTGGGACCAGATGGGACCGGCCTCAAGTGTCTTCAGCAGCAGCGAAATCAAATAACCAAGGAGGAAAAACCTAAGGGTATTCTATCAGCCAACTGTACATACTGTAAGAACAACAAAAATTGGAAAATTCGTGATTACATAATACATGTTTTGAAATCATATTTCCTTTCCATATTTCCTATTGTCACTAAGTCTGCTCCCCAACCTGCTAATATCCGTCCCTGCTGGCAGCATGCACCCTCGCATCGCGTCTGCACAGGGATCATGGACGATGGTAGGGAGTGTCCAATGAATTCCCCCTTCCCCAATTGTAGGAATGTATATAACATTTTAATCTGGTGAAAAACTCCAAAGAAGTAAGTGTATTGTAAGGATGATGTGTGTGGCCCCTTCAGGGCATTATAGTAAATTAACACTTATTATTTGTTGGTACCAACTTCAGCACTATTTAATGGAGGATAAGTATGTAATATTAAACAGAATAGTCAAAGCAAGTGACGAACAATTGTCCATTTGACTCTAGCAGCCAATAATTATTCATAACATAAATAATCATGTAAATAATAAAACATGTTAAATTAATGTTCATTCCATTTGATTATAAAGGAATGTTGTAAGACTCTTAAACTGTAAGTCTACATAAGAATAGTTAAGTTTTGTTTTCATAGAATTTGTGCGAGAGGATGCTGGGGCCCCTCTCGCGCCCATTCCCTGTCTCCAGCAGTCTGCATCCAGCTGCTGTCCAGCATCGCGGGAGAGCCTTCAAAGTTGCAACTTTGTCCGAGTCGTTCTATTCCGTGAGTAATTAAGCTGGAGCCTTAGTCTTCGCTAACCAACATGACTCCGAACTATTTTATGGTAAGGTAAGGGAATTGCCTTGTTCCGTTACAGCTCAACCACCAGCTGTAGTTATCCGAGACATGTTCCAATAGTCTCACAGAATGAATGCAAGGATGCTAATACATAGCCTCTCCCCTCTCCATAGCAATCTGCCACCATGTGTAATCGCTTTGGGGGGGGGGGGGGATTGGAGGTGACTATACTGGGACAGGTATTCTTAGTCCCTGTTCATAGTCACATCTCTAACTAAAGAGGACTCTGCCAGGTGTAACTCTGCCTTACTGCATCCTAAATTGCCTGGCTGGGACCAGAAATAGTGAATGGGCTGAAACTGTGGGAAACAGCAGATGCGATTGAAACCTTTCTGTCCTAGTGTCTGGGTCTCAAATGCCTCTCATAGTGAATGAGGACAAGGCCTATAATAATGGCAAGGACTGAGAATTCTATTGGCATGGTCAGGGGCACACATGTCTAAAGGGCTGTATACTGCCTGAGCTCTGCCCAGCGGTCGGGGGAGGTATCGAGGCAACTCCAAGGTCCTCTAGCTTCCTGGCACTGACCTAAGTGGTTAGTTTAGTCAAGGCTTTCGTGGTAGCCGTCGGAGGAGTCCGGGCATGTCCAGGCATTAATCGGTTGTAAGCCCGCTGGGCTGAGGTATGGTGGGTGGGAGGATCATCCGACGAGATGAGGTAGATCTAGTGGAGTGGCTCTGAAAAACAGCTGGTCAGCCAGCTGTAGGCGAACAGTCTATGCCCAATACAGACATCGAAGTTGGTAGTAGTACGGAAAGTATCTGCGAAAGTAAAAGGATTCCCATTGAGGTTTCCTTTAAGGTCCTGGATCTGATTGGGTAGGACTAGTACTTTGTGGTGGTGCTCCGATTGCTTGGAACAGATTCAAAGTGTTCCCTAGCCCTCTGATAAGTCGACACGGTGAGCAGCGACACAGCTCCGGTTACTAGCCTGGATAATACTCTACCAGTACGCGGGTTCACTGAGAGATTGAGGATTCCAAGTGTGATGTGGTAGATCGGGATAGGCGTCAGCAGTGCTGATAAAATCTATAGGGCTAAGGACACAGCCAGTTGTCTGGTTAGCTGCGTGAGGCAGGGGGCCGAGTTGATTACTATGCTGGAATGGGTAGCCTCAGCCTCTGGTCATAGCAGAAGTACTAACACATTCCCGATTGCGTGTATGGCATATCCTTATCCACACCTGTGGAGGTCCTGGGACAGTAGGGCTAATGCTAAGAGCACCAGGCAAAGAAACAAAAGGGGGAGAAATCCCTGAACTTAGAAATAATGTTCCCTCAACAGCTGGGTGACCCTCCCACATGAAGTTTGCTTATGTAATGAAAAGTGTAACATTAGAGAGTGGGGAGTTGGATTTCAATATCGTGGAATGTTCTAGAATTCCAAATGTCGAAAATACAAATTGTTAGTAAAAGTAAGAAAAAATGGCAGATTCCAATATGACAGATTAATAATGTTTGCCAGGGTTAAGGTCACAGATCATGGTCAAATTAATCCAAAAAAGCGGATCTGACATCAGAGGTTGGTCGGCACCTCGCACTTCAACCTGGAACCTGCTTCTGGATCGGCTACTTGACTATAGCACACTGCTGGCACTGCATGCCTCGCTTTGGCATCCTGAAGACTTGTTCGTAGCACACGAGGCACCTGAATGGTCTCGTGAGCTACGGTAAGCTTTTACGTGCGGAATGTGGCACATGCAGTACTGATGTAGGTACTCATTGGCGATGTGGCTGGTTGTGTGCGGACAGTGGCAGTCACCTCAGTACGCCTCCATGTCGATGGTGACGCCAGTGCCAGTGTGCATGGCGAGGTTCGCGGCTGTCAGACCCAGACTGGTCTGACAGCATCATGGCACCGGTGGCAGGTAGAGACTGGCATGAGAGATAGCTCACCCTCACTCCCAGCTGAGCGGCCCGGTCCACATGCACATGCCTCGCGGATGTTGTCGAGGGAGAGATTGGTGGTGGAGTGTGCGGGCTCGGCAGTCTTCGGCTTCACTCGGCTTGTATCAGGTGTCGCTTGGCTAAAGCTGGCTTCGGACGCACTCGTGTGTGCTCGGCTCGCGCGTGGACAGGGAGGGGTCTTGACTCTCTCGCCTGTGTGCACACGCTTCTGGGATGGGGTGGCCTGACCTCGTTTCGCTTGTCGTCTGGATATCACTAACTCCCAAAACGATCAATTACATGTACTTGAGTCACTCTTGCCCTACGCGAACCTCTGCCATGTTATTTCAAAGTGCAGTAATGTCTGAAATTTGAATATGAAGATTTCGAACTGGAATTTAATAGCCATTCATTGGACGCAATTGGTCGCCCTGCCGCCTTCTGCCACTGATGAGGTTGATGATTCTTGCTGTAGGCCCCAACTAACAATTTATGCGGGCTACGTGCTAGTTCGCAGGTAGAACACGGACCATTATTCAGGATGTGATGTAACCATGTGGCCGGTGGACGCAGGAAACCACTTAACTGAAATAATCCTGTTGTTGCAGCCACCGGATAAGTTGATTATTAGGCTGATTAATTTATTACTAAACCAGGACAAACTAATGACTGGTTAAATAATTACATACTGAACGATCTGAGGCTCTGGTATGATTATTTTTATTAACACAGAACACTCGAATGGGGCACTACTGGTGGCATGACTGTCGATATAGTTATAGGAACCAAAGTGTGGTGCTGCACATATAGATGCTCATGTTGTCGTCAATAAGAAGGGGTTTCATGGTGAATGAATTGGCTCTATGGCAGTAGTAAATAATAGTTACTCCTGGCCCATACTGTTGTGCTTTGTGCCGGGATTCAGTCTGTGGATTGTAATGTCACGGCGGCCATCTTGGATGACCTTTGCATTTGACCTTCAAAATTTACCTAAAATGACCCGAAATTGGCCCGAAATACGTAAAAATCCGCCAAAATTTCTAGCTTTTTTTTTCCATAAACATTTAGCCAAAAAATTTCAAAAAATGTATAAAATTTAAAAAATTATCTACTTCATAAGAAAAATTCCGTTTTGAGGGAAAATCCCAAAGTGGCCTAATTACCCAGTGACAAGTAACTTTAAGGTGCCGAGGTCATCACATGAACAATTAGGATGTCATGACCACCATAGTCAATTTTTGTGTAAATGTTGCCTTTTTCGTTACGCCCGCCAACTTGGATGTGTATAATGTCACCATTGCACGTTTAGTTACGGCCGCCATCATGGGTCGTATATCGTAGCATTTTGTTATGGCCGCAATCTTGAATATCCAGAAATTTTATGCTAAAAAATCGGATAATTTTTAAAGTTTATAAAATATATATATTTTTTAAATTAAAACACTCCATCTTGGATTATGACATCACGCCACCATTTGGAAAATATGTAATTTTTATGCTAGGAAATTGGGAAAAAATTTAAAATTTATAAAAACAATGAATCAAATTTTAATAAAATATTATTTAAAAAACGCACTTACGACATCAAGTCCTTGGTTTGAACCCGAAGAGAGCAAAAAAAAAAAAAAAAAAAAGCGGCCGATCCTTCCTCAATGGAAGCCGCCGGCAGACTGACCTCCCACCACTAATGCCAAGGCATATAGTCTATATATATATATATATATATATATATATATATATATATATATATATATCGCCAGCTAGAATGAATTCATGTCCACCATGTGGTTTTCGTCTGCTGGAGGCCACCATGTTGTTTTCGTCTGCTAGAGTGTGCTACCATCAAGTTAGTTTAATTTTTGTCCACTAGAGTGCAGTAATCATTAATTAATACTGTGGCACCTCGCCATCTTAACATTTGGACACTATCTTGGAATGTCGTAATTATTTAGCTATAAATTCGGGAAAAATTCTCAAATTCATTAACTAAATCTGCAATTAATATACTGATTGATTCGATCGACTCCTGTCCTTGGTTCGATTTTTTGTAAACACAAAAAATAAATTAAATATCACAAAAATGTAACATAAAAGTGACAGATTCGAAAAAAAACTAAATTCTTTTTATGAATACAAATTAGTACATAAATCCTACACTTCTGCAGGAACACTTGCTAAATATAGCAATCTTATAAACATTTAGTTCTGCATTGGCTTGAACTGACTAATTCTTAGCTCCAATCGGTTTACTGAAAACAGAGACCTCACAGATCCTTTGCCTACATAGTCTTTTTCTTCCCGACAGAGTTTTCGATACCGTGTTCAACAGACTGCTTCACAACGTCGAAATTGTAAATAGGAGTATTCACTGTTTTGAATGCACACTTATTCACTTTGTCCTCGAATGGATATAGTTTGCCATATACACAGTCCAACCACAAGTTATATTTTAAAGGCGCGTATGTAGCTACTTAACCAGTAAGCTGATTGTTAATGTTATGCCTGATATCGTGAAGAAAAGTACAAGTCTTTCGACACACTAAACGTATTTCAACATTCTACGAAATGCAGATTTCGCCAAGTGTAATCCGTTATCATTTGCCTGCAATGAATCGAGAACAGTCTGAGGCTTAGATTCATGTACAGGCCTCATCAAATTCGGTTGCTAAACATCTGTTTATGTGCTTGTACGCATACGAGTCTCCAATATAAAGCATGCAGTCTAAATATCTACAGGCAGTACATCCGTAGGCACACAGACTTCACCTTTACATTTTTTCGCATGCCGTCGCAAACTGTGAATACGTGTAAACCAGTGGCGAAGGGTGAATTTCAAAGTGGGGGAACCAAATATGTTCACTGTCACCCCCTATTAAGGTGGGGGGTCCGGGGGTCCTTCCCCGGAAAAATTTGATTTTAAGGTGCAAATTGGTGCTATTTAAGCGGTTTAACGTATCTCTTTTGTAGGAAATTTTATGCTCTTTAATTTTGTATCAAAATGTTTTTTTTTTTTTGCTAAAACCCATAGTTTGGAAAATATTTAAGCAAAAGCGATGAATTGTACCTTTAAACAGCCCTCCCACCTCCCATTCACCACCGACCAATGGGTCTATTAGTATGTTTTTCATCTATTTTTCTTTTGTTGCCTCGACTAATAAGGCGGCTTTCGCAGCAAAACAATCTTAAGTGTCGATGAAAGCTAGTCCTAAGAGTTTCTCTTCAAAATGTTAAGTCAACATTTCCTATATTATAATAAAATTAAAAAGCTGGTATGACTAAAACTTGAGCAATCGTCGTTACACGAAGCAAGATATTTTAATAAGTGAAACAGTGAAAGATACGCTCGGAAACACATCACCAGCATACCTATATCAAAATTCACGAAATTATGATTTTGGTAGTCAATGCAATACATGTTAAAGTCACACAGAATTTAATAATCTGAACTCTCACTTTCAAGCATGAGCATGTATGGTCATTTTGTTAGGCTATTTCGCTTATTAGATTTGAAGTGTCTTTTGCACTGCACACCACTTGATTTAGCATTTGTTACCATACATGATATGTCTGGCGTGGGTCTACCTTTCAAAATTAAAACTCGTTTTTGTTCGAAACTTTTAGCACCAAAAGATGAAACAAGTAAATTTTCTAGAACTGTAGCAAACCGTATGTATTCGGTACTGAGTAACGGGTGCGCCATCTAGTACCGAGTAACGAAACGTTACACACGGCTGCATTTCGTTACTCGCATTTTTCGTATGTTTTACGCATGCGCGCGCATATTCGATGAATTTACGTTACAAAGAACGATGTTTGTTTATTAAGTAAAGTATAATTTGGAAATTCGTCGTTCAAGTTATTTTTTACTGTTTATTAAAGGTATTGAGTGTGTAGACAAAGTTTGAGATTGGAACAGGAACAACGTAAGAAAGTATTTTTTTACAAATGAGAAATATGTATGTTTTTGTTTTTTAGTATCGCGTATTTTCACGTTTTTTTCTTATCTTAAAAGAGCTAATATAATAAAGCAGCTCTAATGAGATTTTATTTTTTCTTGGTTAACAAAAACTGTTAATTATCAAATATTGTTAATTGTATATATTATATTTATTATTATTTACGCGACGTCATACTGTACGCGTACGCAATACGACTCGATTCGTTGCTGCAACATAACATAGCATGTTATGCGGTATAAGAAGTAACGAGTAACGTAACGATACGATAGTAACGAATACTAATTGCTATAGTAACGAATACATACGAATACGCTTTTTTTCGTCTACTTTTACACCTCTAAAGTTTTCTACCACGCAGTCACAAGCGCGTCTGTTTCCTGCCGCTCCCTCCCCTACTGCGCCAGCTTCGTCCCTCCGCACTCCCCTTAAAATCCCCTCCATGGCCAGGGCCCGCAGAATAGACTGTTGGTATCCTTGGCCAAGCCTACCGCAATGAGCGAGTTCAACAATGCTGTAGCTATGTGGCTACTTTTGAATTTGACGAAACTCTTCACCAAAAACTTGGAACGTAATTAAGTATTATAAAGTACGTATTCTTAATGTAGTAAATCTGCTTTTAGGCTGTCAGGCGAGTTATTTTACGCAACGCGAAGCACACAATTTCTCTAGAGAATACGACACGTGGCACGCGATGGAACCAGCCCTCTGGCTTGCAGTGATGGGTAGTTCGTGAACGATTCGTTCAAAAAGAACGAATCTTTGAGAGAACGAAATATTGCGATTCGTTCGCGATGTAAAGAACCGGCTCTTTGAGAGCCGGTACCTTGAAAGATTCGGAAGAACGAAAACGCGGAGAGAACGAGAGAACGAGAGAACGAGATGAGAGAACCGGCCACGCGCCCGGTCTGATTCGTTCGTGAAATGATTCATGACGTCAGGAGTTTGAAGAATTAGTAATCACAGCGTGCGCATGTTCACATGAGCAAACGATAACTGATCAAATAAAATAGGGTAACATGAAAAGTATCTATACCTGAAAATGTCAACTGTTAAGTAGTGGTTTAAAATTGTTTTTTCACATTCACATACACAAATTTGGAAAAAAAAAACTAAAAAAAAAAAAAAAAAACCGTATGAATTAAAAATAACAGGGAAAGTAACTACAAATGTTCACACTTACCATTTTTGGGTTAATTAATGTACTTCATTTGTTTCTCTTCATACTGAATCATAGTAGTAGTAGTATTAAATTTTTGTCTTCTTTTCTCTAAATGTGGTCTACATGTAAACACTTTACTGTCACTAGAGTGTAAATAGCCTATATATTAATATTTGTAACTTAAAAAGTAATAAAATATAAATAATCTTGTTTCATATACGCAACTGTGATTCACTGGCTACGGAAAGCAAATTCAAATACAAAAACACGTACCTAATACTCTAAAGAATGAACGAGTTACGACACCTGATAAAAGAGCCAGATCCCATACACAGAAAAGAACGAATTGACCGAGATGAACGAATCGTTCTGAACGAATCGTTCTGAACGAATTATTTCACGGAACTGATCCAAAAGAACCGACTCGGTCAAAAGAACCGTTCTGCCCATCACTACTGGCTTGGTTCCCCAGGTCGGAAGCCGAAGCCGAGTGCTCACGGAAACACCCGAAGGCGAAGGCGGAGAGATCCGATGAGTCAGCCACCAATGAAGGCGCAGAAAGCAATGGTAGAACCTGGGAGGGGGGGGGGATGTGGGAGCGGGGAAGGCAGAGAGAGAAAGAGAGGCGTGAGAGAGATAAAGCGAAAACTGAAGAGGTTCAACGCGCGAACGCGCCTACACAAAGTGTTAGGGCGAGCTGTTCAAAAAATAGGAGTTGAATTATTTACGACAGTAGACAAGTAGTAATATATTTATTTTATTTATTTGTCAGGAGTAGGGAACCAATGGTTCCCTTGGTTCCATGGAATATTCGCCCCTGGTGTAAACCAAACTTGGCACTCATTTCAACGAAAATTCGTACGAGAAGGATTCTTTACACATCTGCTCTTCTCATTTCTTCGTGCATCATGGGAAAACGCGAACTACATATTAGAGTAGCTACAAGGATGTATAGTTGATAAAGGCAAACCTTTTAGACCCGAACCAGATGATTATGTTTCAGCAGATGAACCAATTTCCTGTGTACTCTTATGCGAATCAATGAATCGCTGTTGTGGCGAAACCTTTATTTTCTGTCGCGCAGCAAGATCTTTGTATGTATTCAAGTGCCTTTTTAACTTATGCCTTAAAATTGCTTGGTTACAGCCAAACAATATTCTTAGCACATTCTCTCTTCTCGTGTCCTAGAGCATTACTGTTTTTCGAGAATATATTATTACAGTAACGACATTGATGCTTGATAGAAGTTTTCGAATCACCAGCCATTGAATTCTCCATCGAGGGCGAAAAATCGTTCATCATGGATTCCTCTGTAGCCAGCACTGGAGTCATTAAGCTCTCTTCGGCTGGTGGTACCACACTGTTGAAGTCTCCTCTAGTGTTGTCGTCGATGTTGCCAACGGGATCTGCGCTAACATCGTCGACGCTGACGCCAGGTTTCCCGTAGACGATGGCACAACTTAGATCGAGTTCGAAGTTAAAGTCGGTTAAGATGCCATCGAGTTCACAAGAACAGGTAGCGACTTATGCACCACATGTGGTAAACTAGGTGATCCTTACACCACAGCAGCCAGTAACAAACTGAAAGCCCTGCCAGTAGTATAGGAATGAGCATCCAAGGACAGGCTCCAGGGTGAGGAGCCAAGGAGCCGACCGCCATATTGGATTGTGACGTCACGGCGGCCATCTTGGATGAGTGCGACCTTGACCTTTGACCCTGACCTTGACCCCGACGGCCATTTTGGACCGAAATTTTGGATATGGGCGCCATTTTGTTTTATGACGTCATCGCCGCCATGTTGTTTTACGATCGCAGCCATTTTGTATTCTGGAACATTCCGGCATTGTGTTTTCCGCCATTTTGAAATTTATAGCGTTGCACGTTTCCGTTACGTCCGCCATCTTTAAAATCTTTATTTATTATTCATTTTTAATGAATTTTTTTTATAATTTATAAAAAATTCAATTAATAAAATTTTATTAAAATTATTTTAAAAATATAAATTTACGGCACGAAGCTCGGAGTCCTCGGTTCGAACCCGGTGAGGGCAAAAAAAATCGCGACAGGTCCTTCCCTCACTGTGGCTGCTGGCAGACTGACCCCCACCATTTATGTCAAAGTATATATATCGTCAGGTAACATGACGTCATGTCCACCATCTTGTCTTCGTTTGCTGGAAGCCACAATCATGTTATTGTCTGCTGGAGTGCACTGACACCATGTTAGTTTAATTCTTACCCACTAGAGTGCAGAAATCATTTATTATTACTGTGACATCCGCCATATTGTCATTTGGGTGCCATCTTGGAATTGTGTAATTATTTAGCTAGAAATTCGGGAAAAATTCCAAAATTCACCAAAAAAATCACTTATTAATTTACAGATTGGTTCGATCAGTTCCTGTCCTTGGTTCGATACTCGATCGATGAAATGATGTTTAATTTTATATAAAAAATAATAATTTCAATAAATCATGATCGAAATCCTAAAAGAGGCTTAAAATCAACTACTACCGTCATTCTATAAACCATTACGACTACCATCTTGGATATTTGTATTAATTGACCCATAAATTTATAAAAAAAATCAATCATTAATTTACATATTGATTAGATCGATTCCTGTACTTGGTTCGATCCCTGGGTGATACAAAACAACTTTAATTAAAAAAATACCACAAACATGACAGGCTTGAGAAAATAAAAACACCACAAGTTCTTTTAAAAAACAAATAATTGTACGTATTAAATAAATTCTACACTACAAAAAGAACAAAAAAAATATACAGACAAATTACTAAAGTCTTGCTCAACCTAAACAGACTCTGTACAAGATTTATTTCCGCATTTAATCTTGTGCTGTTCAAGACACTGTATAGCTGTGAGTCCTGTTTTCCGCGGTCGATTAGCGAAATACTTAAAGCACATCTTACACACATAAATCCTATGTTGTTTTTTAACCTGAGGTCTCACAAGTCGGGAGAACTTTTTGATGTAGCAGTAGTTTGCAGCACCGCTTTCATTTGTCACAAGCAACAAATCGAAATGATTTTTACTTTCTTGTTTGGATACCCGAATCGGACAAACATTATTATCCGCATTTAGCCCATACACATTAACTGAAACTTCAGGGTTATTTTTCCTCAAAATTTTTTATCTGATTTAATGGTGGCGGATAGTACAGACCATCAAAGTTGTACTTATTCTCCAAAGCATAATACCTCTTATCAACATGGTTTTGATGACTTCCCTCGACAAATCTTGCCAAAAAACTCAATTTCAAACAAAACTGATACTTCAAGTTTTGGCAATTGACTACTGCTCTTTTGTTGACTATTGTCTCAGGTAAAGTAATAAATGAGGATGTCTGATGGTATGGAAGCATACTAGCACTTGATTCCTTTCCTATGCACATAATCTTGTGACTATCCAGACTGTTACAACGCGAAAAAACCTTATCGCATTTGTCGCACTTGTAGGTCTCTCGAGAGATTGTCAGAGACCTACTGCAGGTTATTGATGCGCCACAGTATTTGCACTGACGCAATGATCGCTCTTCATTAATTGAAGTATTCAATGTTGCTGGCGAAACTTCAGCTGATGATGGAACAGCACGTATCGTTGTCTCCTCTGCAGTCGGTATCGGGATCTCCACAGCTGTCGACACCGCAGCCATTGAGCTCTCCGCTGCTGACGGTAAACAGTCTATCCCGGTCGACATTGGAGCAGTAAGTAAATCTCGTGAAACTTACTGAAGAGAGCTGGTCCATACTGCACGGCGGCCAGAGGCGGACTGAGGGTCCACTCGTCTGAACCTCGCTTATATACCCGCGGTCTACTGGAATACTACATGAGCCAAAATATTTTCTGTATTTTAAATTATTTTTTATTAGATACCTAAAAATTATAGAAATAAAAACACACAAGTTCAAGTTTTACAAATTTATTTATAAAAATTACACAAATACATATTAGGTTAAGGAATGAAGCATTTTCACAAGCAAAGTCTTTAATGCCGCACGCACTACCTCGTCGACTCCGGTTCCAACTGCCTCGTCAACTCCGGTTCCAACTGGTTCGCAGGTCATGGGATCAGGAACACAGGTTTCCAGCTGGTCATCTTCTACGACGTCGACAACTCCGGCAAGACATGGTCGATGGCGTCTGTGACCACGTCTGTGCCTTGGCTTTGTCTCAGTGCTAGTTGGGACAGATTCAATGCCTGAACTTCGACGACGAGACGCACGTCGTTTGGACGTCTGCGTAGAAGCATCACAGGTCGCAACAGGTTACAACACGCTCATGTTTGGTGTTACATGTGCAGACGAGGCGACTACTTCAGCGATGCGAGCAGGAAGGATTGTGTGTGGTCTCATGTGATAGACAGCACAGTTTCCAGGTTCGCAACAATCTAATAGCTGCTGAGACGATTCGTAGGACACAGGAAAGTGCGCAAACCACCAATGCTGAGCGCCTCCATCACAGGTTTCTGTATATGTACGTAGATACCCGGCATCCCAGTAGCTGTACTCGACACTGCTGAAGTTAGGTCTTACGCTCACGTACGTGTTAGCAGGATGAAACGTAAACATCTTCTTGCAGGTCGAACGACAACTGAAGGCACGAACGAATGTACACCTTTTATATATGCAGGCTCCTACTAACACTGTGTGTGCCATTTCTGCATTAACTGCGAGTTTGTACAGGCACAGACACGTTCAAACTTGTCACGTGGCTGCACGTCGTATATTGTAATAAGCTTGCGCAGGGAAGGACAGCTGTAGTCGGTCTGTAGTTCTACAATTTAAACAGGTGCTTCACACCACTTGGTCAGCCATTACTTCTTTTCAGGTCCGGTAACGTAAATTATTTCGTTTTGAAATAATAAATCTTCAATAGTGTTTTTCACTTGGTGGTACGGAATTTTTCCTTCGTCCCACTCTAGTCCGTGATAATATTTACATAGACATTAATTCGACCGTTTACTTTTTTCGTCTAGTAGTTTCCAAGGATACGGAGGTCGGAACGTGCGAGTTCGAGTCTTGTCTCCAGAGGTGTCGCTAATTTCCTTGTGCACGAATCCATTTTGACTCTGAAAACCTTGCAAGTTGCAATACATCTTGTCGATAGCAATGCTCGGTCGTAACTAAATTATTATCGAAAACGAAACAGTATTTATGTCAGAATTTTCACAAGTTTGTCTCGACAATTGTACGATGCAAGCCGATCGTGAAGTATCAGACAAAAAGCATAGGTGTTTGGTAGAATATTTCCGCTAGTCGTTATCTCGATCCTACAGTCGATGATGTTTGAATTTATTCGATCATCCTGTTTGGAAACATCAAACACCATTAACAGAGACTTGTTCTTGAAACTGTCGGGACTCAGTATTGGTGACTGTCTCCGCCCATAGAAAGCTTGCTGAAACTTGGCGTACATTGGATATGCGATAAGAAATCTTCCACTTTCAAAGTCCATGTTCATATCAACATATGGATAGCTTTCGCTGTTTAAAAATATTTTTACATTGCTTATTTGACAGTTATCGAATACGGAGTGACTTACTCCTGTATTGAGCTGTCTTCCGGTCTGAAGCCCGACGATAATGTATCTTGGTTTTTCCGTAGCGAAGCTGGACTTTACTATCCAATTGATACACTGACTATGAGGCAAGCCAGGATAAGTTTCCAGGCTCCAGGATCGGAATGGCACATCGAAGTTCTTGCCATTTTCTATGTTATTCAACATCTTGACTCGTTCAAAGGTGCTCACTTGGATGTGGGGCAGCATCCACTCGATAGACTGCAGTGTTAGCGAGACATCTTGAGGGTTTTCTGCAGCGGTGACAATTGCATTATTGTGCGTGTTGGCTAGAAGCAGTACGAGCTCATTCGAATTAATGATTATATGTTTGTAGTCCTCAGCGAATCCAAGAAGCATGGACAGAGGAACACAAACTTCGAACTTCCCTTCGACATAAACCGGAAGCTTATATTCATCCTCGAGAGCCCAACCGGCCATCTTTGCAGCAGACAGTTCATTTGGCGTGAGCGAAAGGTAATTTTTCATAACAGATGTTATGCCTACATTTCTCGTCTGGTCTACCTCGACGCCATTGAGTACATATGAAATGCGCTCGATTAGGTGAAGAATACCATTGCAGGATATTGACGTTGTTGTCGGATGCGTACCATCCACTTTTGTCAGCGTACCTCTTATACGTAGAAATGACTGCGAAGGTAGAGTACAGATATCTTGGTGCTGTACAGCAATGCGTACTTCTGATGGTAGTGCTTACGGTCCGAGCAGGAAAGGCTGGTACTCGTGCAATTCCATTTTCCTAATGCTGTCATAAAAAAAGACCGGATCTTCCATGTTGAGGATTTCTTCTTCCATATTTATTCGGCACTAGTTCAATACTAAGAAGATACTTTATGCTGTCAGGTGTTAATGAACCGATGTCTGTTAGAGAACTCCCACACTAAGCGAAGCATGTAGAAGACGGTCAACTAATTCATTGGGGTCATCCCAATACAAATAGTCAAAGTTCCGACCAATTTCTAGCTTTTTTAAACCGTCACCATGTTCAGATAGTTCACTGAAGAGATTAACGAGAAGGACGATTTTTTCATGATCTACCTCTTTATATTTACCACTTTTTGATTGTTATAGCAAAAATGTGCATTGGTTAGCTCTAGCAGTTTTTTGTACTCTTGTAAATCTTTGTGAGAATATCCTTTAGGCTCCCTGCGAAACAGCAATTCACACAGACCCGGAGGTCCATGCATTTTGAACTCTTCTAAGCGCACGATATTTCTAGGTAAAAAGTCTA
The DNA here is from genome assembly GCF_032445375.1 of Bacillus rossius redtenbacheri. NCBI lineage: Eukaryota > Metazoa > Arthropoda > Insecta > Phasmatodea > Bacillidae > Bacillus > Bacillus rossius. The sequence continues at coordinate 179,164,138 of NC_086330.1, read as the reverse complement.
TTTCTTTAGCACCGAGGAACCAATTATTATGTTTTCTGTACACTCCATAGGTCGTGTCATTATTCCGACTCGTGAAAGATATCAGGTATGACCGGACCATTGCGTTACCTTGATGTCATATTTTTCGTAATTTTTTCTTGTGCATAGACTCTGTACTCACAAAGTCCTCTTCTTCTCGATCTGGCTCATATTTACTCTTCTTTACAGTTGGCATTTCGTCATCAACTTCCTTCTTCACAGTGATGGATAGTTAGGTACTCCTTAATTTTAAGTTCATCGAGACGACTAGTGATTGGTTTTAATATCTCTTTATTTTCCATCTCACGTGCATGTCTGGTTCTTCTAGCAAGTAGATATTTTTCAAGAACAGACTGAATAGCTTGATGAAGGTCACTGGCCAAGTCCGACATTGTACTGGCTCAAAACATTTTGCAAGTCTTCCTTTTATACTTATTTTTATTCATTCGCAGAAAACTCTTTCTTGTTACTAGACTACTTGGTGAAGTCCTAAAATCATCACATCTTTGTGCATTCGATATTTCGATCATGTCACGAATACGAGAATCCGAGGCTTCCACGCGCTGGTCGATGGCTAGCAGGTACTCTAGTAATTGATTTTTCAGACTTTCTACTTTTTGAGCAAGTAGTGTAATATATTTGCGGTTTTCAGCGCAGCGTCGTGAGACTTGAGAGCAGTACGTAAGTATCGACTGTTACGACCGAATTTCGAAATGCTATGACTCATGTTTGACGATAAACTGTTCGAAAGCTTGTCTGTACCTGCATTTTTATAAAGGCCAGTTCTTATCTATAAATGGAATCCATGTTCGTTTTTTCAACACAAGGAGCACATGTCTTTGAATTTATGGAAATTCATGTCGGTGTTTACATGATCGTCATAAGCCTGATGTAAATTAAGTTCGTCCACGCGAAAAAGTACTCTGATATTCGCATTGTCTCGTAGGAGATGTTTTGGAATACGACCGTACGTCTGACACAGGTAAATGCATTCTACTTTGGCATGTCTGGCCATAGAAAAGTACTCTTGTATTATGCCTTGCTTCTCGCACATTATATCGTCAAAAACAAAAACTGAATTGGCTTTTGTTTTGCTAGGAGGCATCACATCTGAATGATCATTAAACGGAAAATACTCAAGACCATCAACCGATCGTAGAACCGTAGCTAGACGCTGGTAATTTGCCTGCTGAAACGATTTGGAATATAGGTACACATTTTAGAACCTAAGGTCGTTTGGTTCTTTCAGCAAACTCAGTAGAACGCACGTTTTGCTGCAGTTGGACGGGTCCGCCATTATGCATCGCATGGTAGAAGGCAATGACGAGCCGTGTCGCGATTCAGGCGCACTAAATACATTAGCTTGCGTAGTGCGCACGGGCAAACACACTTATTGCTTGATGACTTGCATTGTACTGGTGAAATTGCATAAAAGTACACACATTTTTACTTTCTGGCCAGTTGTGCGTAATGACTTGAAGAGGTAAGACCAAAAAAACACATCGGTGCAGGACTTGTTACCTCACTGATAAACAATATACCATTCGAGCTACACATTTTCGGCTACTGTTTCTGTCGCCCAGGAACGCATCTAGCCAAACAACTAGCTTTCGGTGACATGGGCATTATTAATCCTCTCGACGAAAAATGCAAGCAGCATTAAGGATCTGGAATCCAGACACCGAGCTGACGAGATATTGGCACAGGAAGCCGAAAATATAAGTAAATCGTCGAACGCGGGACTAGGATTGAAAATAGTGGCTTGTGGCATATCTAAAATCATGAAGGCCAAAACGAAATTAGGAAAGGGTGCTTGTCGAGCTAGCTCCAACAAATCAAGGACTAATTCACGCAAACCAAACACAAGACTGGTGCAGGCGTGCAAAAAGCCAAGCATAAAATACAGACGTTTGACAAGAAGATTATTGGAGGATTTCTTCCTTTGCTTTTGCCTGCTTTGGGTGCAGTCGGCGGACTCATTGGTGCGACGACTGGTAAAGTGCGGGCAGTCAACACTTCGAAAAATAAGGGCAAACAGTTAAAGGAAGTACGACACAATGCCAGCATGGAAGCCATTGAAATGAGTAAAAAAATACGGCGCAGGACTATACTTGCAACCTCACAAATCAGGTTGAGGCATGAGAAAGAAACGAATGAAAAAATCCTAAGTTCTTTGCCGAAACGTCCGCTCACCAATATGGATTTGATCAAGTACGCTCCAAAACTAAAAATACCCAATTTCCGAGGTGTGTTTATGCGAGACATTTAACCTAGAAACCCAAGGACTCGTGAGGGCGTTATTATTAATTTAGATACATCGTCAGGATATGGCATGCACTGGGTAGCTTACATAAAGTCCGGGAAAAAGGCCACGTTCTACGATAGTATTGGAAATTTATGACCTCCGACAGAACTTAGACAGTACCTGGGTCGGACAACTACATTGTTCTACAATTACGAAACTGAAAGTTGCCTAACCAAACAAACTGCGGACACTAGTTAGTGACTTCGATTTTTGAGATAGAAACTTTAGCTAACAAAACCTTTTTTTTGGCCTATAAAATAACTGTACAGATATGAAAACAAATCAGTCATGTCGTTAACACTTACATTGACAGATCACGCATTAGAGCTGCGGGCGGCACATTTCCCGCCCTTGGATTTAGACGGCGAATGGTGTTTCGGACTCGTAGATTTTCAAACCTATAATACCATTCCGAATATAGATAAAAGAAAACTGCAAGATCTGCTTCCTGAAAAGTGATGAGACCGCTCACGAAATACTATTACATGTTGGCTCTTATGAAACTGATGAGATTGCAAATTACATCAGAGAAATGTTACCACAGGATGTAGACTTTCAACTGCTTGGAAATCCAAACACTCAAAAAAGCATTCAAATATTCAGAGAAAATGTTGACTTTACGAAATCTTGTACTATAGGTACGATGCTCGGATTCGAACCAAAAATGTATGATACAGGAATAACTTACGAATCTACGCATGCAGTAAACATATTGCCTGTGAATGTTATAAGAATAAACTGTAACTGTGCAAGTGGAACATATATGAACGGAAGACTAAACAACATGTAGTGCAACGAGTTTTTGCCAATGGTTCCACTAGGATATAAACTGGTCGAAGTACCGCAAAGTATCGTTTACGTTCAAGTCGACATGAAGTTCGCACACTAAGTCTCGTGAGAATCGCTTGGTGAATTTTCGAGACAAAGAAGTTATGTCTGCACTTGAAGCTATGGTCATAAAGTTTGTGACATCAAACAGTTATAAAAGAAATCGCATTGGTGCGAATAAGATCAGTTCTCTACCAGACACCTGACACAATGAAGTTTCTTCTTAGTATTGGTCAAGTACCAAATAAATATGGAAGACGAAATCCTCAACGTGGAAGATTGAGTCATTTTTGATGCAGCATATCAAAAATGGGATTGTAAGAGTACCAGCCTGTCCTGCTCAGACCGTATGAGTAGTATACAAATGTATTTCCTAGATCTGGCTTCTGGCTGAGGTGCCGAGGTGCCGGTCCACCATCTTGGATTTGTGACGTCACGGCGGCAAAAATTCCTCAAAATTCCTCAAAAATGACTCAAAATGACTCAAAAATTCCCGTTTTAAGAAAAAATTTCCCGTTTTCGAGGGAAAAATTCCCATTTCGAGGGAAAATTTCCCGTTTTATTCCTCAAAAATCCCAACGGCTAGAAATGTCCTGATAGAGGCTTAAGCATCCTTAACTCAAGCCTCAGTTAAGCCTCTATCAGGATGTGACCTTGACCTTTGACCTTGACCCCGACGGCCATCTTGGATCCACCATCTTGGATGACATCATTTCGTTTTCTCGAACATTCCGGCATTGTGTTATCCGCCATTTTGAATTATGACGTCACCGTTGCAATTTCCGTTACGGCCGCCATCTTTAACTTTTTTATTCATTATCCGATTTTAACGAAATTTTTTTTAAAATTATAAAAAAATTTAAATAATATAAATTTAATAAAATATTTATAAAAAGCAAACATTAACGACACTGAGCTCGGAGTCCTCGGTTCGAACCCGACAGAGGCAAAAAAATTAAAAAATGACGACCGATCCTTCCCCTACGGTGGACGCAGGCATACTGACTCCCTCCACTTTTTTTTCAAAGCATAAATATATCGTCAGGTAGTATGACGTCATGTCCGCCAACTTGTCCTCGTCTGCTGGAAGCCATCATCAGTGTATCGTCAGCGAGAGTGCGCTGACGCCATGTTAGTTTAATTCTTATCCGCTAGAGTGCAGTAATCATTTATTATTGCTGTGACACCCGACATCTTGTCATTTGGCTGCCATCTTGAAAATCCATAATTATTTAGCTAGAAATTCGGGAAAAATTCCAAAATTCATTAAATAAATTTGTAATCTATATACTGATCGATTAGGTCGACTAAGGTCCTTGGTACGATCTAGGACGATGCAAAAAAATTAAATATAACATCAATTTAACATAATAGTAACAGGTTCGAGGAATTAAACACCACAAGTTCTTTTACAAACATAATATTTATTACATAATTTCTATTCTACTACAGGATCATTTGCGAAAGCCAGCAATCTTATAATCATTTAGTTCCGCAGCGGTGTGAAATGACTAATTCTTAGCTCCAATCGGTTTATACTAGACAGAGTCCAGCCAGAACCTTTACAGACATAGTCCACCTCTTCTTGACAGAGTTTCTGGATACCGTTTTTAACAGTTTGCTTCACATCGTTAGAACTGTAAATTACTGCAGCCGATGTCTTGAATGCACACTTCTTCACTTTGTCATCGAACGGATATGGCTTTCCATATATACAGTCCAACCACAAGTTATATTTCAAAGGTCCGTTTGTTGCTACATCATCAGTAAGCTGATTGATTATCTTCTGTCTGATATCGTCAAGAAAATTACAAATGTCTTTCGACTCACCTAACGTATTTAAATAATAGTAGTCCTTCAATGTTCCACGAAATGCAGACTGCGCCAAGTAGAAACCATTATCGTTCACTTGTAATGCGCCGAACACAGTCTTAGGTTTATTTTCCTGTTCAGACGTCATACCAATCGGTTGCTGCACATCGGTTTTCTTGCTTGTACGCTCACGAGCCTTCAACCTAAACCGAGGAGTCGAAATTTCTGCAGGTAGTTCAGCAGTAGGCACACGGACTTCACCTTTACAGTTTTTCGCATGTCGACGCAAATTATCAATTCTAGTAAACCATTCATGACACTCATCACATCGAAACTTCATGCGAGATGGATTCTTCGTGCATTTGCTCCGCTCATGTCTTCGTGCATCATGAACAAATGCGAACGACGTATCACAGTAGCTGCAAGGATACCGTGGTGATGAAGACGAACCTTTCAGACCCGATCCAGATACTGACGTTGCCGCAGTAGTGCCATTTCCAGGCATTCTCTTATGCACATCGATGCATCGTTGTTGCGACGAAACCTTTACTTTCTGCCGCACAGCAGGACCTTTGCATGCCTTAATGTGCGTTTTCATATTATCTTTTCTGGCAAACTGCTTATGACATTTCTTACAAACATTTTACGATATAGGTTCTTGACACATTCGCTCCTCTCGTGTCGCCGAGCATTGCTATTGTTTGAGAAAATCTTGTCGCAGTAACAGCACCGATGTTCGTTAGTTGTTGTCGATTCGGCATCCATTGAAGTCTCCATTGATGGCGAACCAGCGTTCGCCGAGTTTCCCTGTGCAGCCAGCACTAGCGGCATTAAAGTCTCTTCTGCTGGCGGTACCACGTCTGTTGAAGTCTCCTCCAGTGTTGACATTGACGTTGCCAACGGGATCTGCTCCACCATCGTCGACGCTGACGTCAAGGTTCCCGCAGTCGATGGTACAATCTCCATCGAGTTCGTCGTTAAAGTCGGTAAAGATGCCATCGAGTTCGCAAGAACAGGTAATTACGTGATTAATTCACCAGAAGAAACAAACTAGGTGATCCTTACACCGACGACGTCAGTAACAAACTGAGCGACCTGCTGTCTAGGACTCACTTATATACATGCACCGTATGGAATAATACGCTAGTCAAATCAAGAACCATTTACAATAATACTAGAGTCAAAACAACATTAAAAATAGAAGGACCATCAACGAAAAGGCAGCACATTTGGAAGCACCGACAACGAAAAGGCAGCACATTTGGAAGCACCGACAACGAAAAGGCAGCACATTTGGAAGCACCGACAACGTAAAGGCAGCACATTTGGAAGCACCGACAACGTAAAGGCAGCACATTTGGAAGCACCGACAACGTAAAGGCAGCACATTTGGAAGCACCGACAACGAAAAGGCAGCACATTTGGAAGCACCGACAACGAAAAGGCAGCACATTTGGAAGCACCGACAACGAAAAGGCAGCACATTTGGAAGCATCGACAACGTAAAGGCAACACATTTGGAAGCACCGACAACGAAAAGGCAGCACATTTGGAAGCACCGACAACGAAAAGGTAGCACATTTGGAAGCACCGACAACGAAAAGGCAGCACATTTGGAAGCACCGCCAACGAAAAGGCAGCACATTTTGGAAGCACCATCGAATAAGGAAGCACCGACAACGTAAAGGCAGCACATTTGGAAGCACCGACAACGTAAAGGCAGCACATTTGGAAGCACCGACAACGAAAAGGCAGCACATTTGGAAGCACCGACAACGAAAAGGCAGCACATTTGGAAGCACCGACAACGAAAAGGCAGCACATTTGGAAGCACCGACAATGTAAAGGCAACACATTTGGAAGCACCGACAACGAAAAGGCAGCACATTTGGAAGCACCGACAACGAAAAGGCAGCACATTTGGAAGCACCGCCAACGAAAAGGCAGCACATTTTGGATGCATCATCGAATAAGGAAGCACATTTGGAAGCTCCATCAACTAAAAAAGGCAAAAAGGAAGCACAAGTTACGAGATCTAAGTCTTAGTAAGAAATCATAATACAAGAAATAAAAACATTACATTCTTATAATTTAAATTATTTATTTTATTGATTTACATTATACAAATGCAAGTAAAACAAGTCATTATTGTATGTAGCCAACATTCCTCAGTTCCTTGAGTATGAAGGATATTTCTTTGATTGACGAATAGTTTCCTGCACAAAGCGAACCATGTAGAAGTCTTAGCCGGTCAACCAATATGTTTGGATCTTTCCATGATGTGTAATCATTCTCTTCTACCACCATCTTCCTTGCACCTTTATAATAAATATTATGATCTCTGGTGTCTTCCGTTTTACCACCAACCTCAGGGTAACTTTCATGTTTGAGACGGTGATCATCACAAGCTTGATCAGATTTATTTAATATATCACGTCGTTTCCATCGTTTCGGTCTCAGGACACCGACACATTCTTCGATCTTGGCAGCTTTAGGTGCTTCATCATAGTCTATGTCTTTGTCAACAGCCTCAGAGTCACTGTAACAATCACCGTAGAAGGAATCGTCTTCACCCAATTTACCGTAATAATTCGATGTTGATGATGTTGAAGTGTCTTCATCGTCTTCATGCTTCCTTTTTAGGAGTCCATCATTTTTACAAAGTAGGAAAGATCTACTTGAATTCGGCTGGAATATATTCTCACTTTTCACGTTAAGGATTCTTCCATTGTCTTCATTCTTCCATAAATCATCAACCTTCTTCAATTTAAGTTCTTTGTCGAGATCGGAAGAGCCAAGAAAATTATTGTCGTAATGCAGATCACTCTTCCTTAGGCTAGTAGATTCATCGTTGTCCTCTAGCTTGTACGCAGGCTTGGCGCTACAAGTTCTGAGATGTCTTTTTAGGCTCTCTCTCCGCGTAAACGACTTGCTACATCGAACACAACTTATCATATTGCGCAGTGGATTTTTAACACAGTCATTCTTCTCGTGTTGTCTTTTATTCTTTCTCAAGATAAACTCTTTACTGCAAAACTTACACCTATGTTCTTTCGATACAGCGTCAGATCCCAAATCGGAATTCATATTAGTTACTGAGACTAATGCCAGATACCAATTGAGTGTTTTAAATTAGATTCAATACTTAAATAGAAATTTTTTCATATTTCATCAGCGAGAATTAATATATCTCATGCAAAAGTACTTTAAGCATGTAGTTCTGCTCTTCAACAACAGATGTCGCCACATGTTGCTTGCAGGTAAATAATATTTAGTTCTTTTATGCGGGATGCGGGATGCTCACTAACGATCGTAAAAGAAGGATGGCTTCGCTAGACTCCAAGGAAAAGGAAGTTCGTCTTGCATGTTGGTGCTCCACAGATGTCTCATGGCGTAATATTAATTTGACTGAGTAATGATATTTGTTAATTCCACCTGATAAAAATATTGCAAGTTTTGATTTAGTAGCAGAAATTATCGAATTAAATGTAACTCCAAATAAAATGACATGTCTCATTAGACCAAAAAAATCCATGCAGAGAGCGGTTTCTCAGAATAGTCAGAAACACTTGAAGAAACCACAGGAATGATTGCAAGAACACGGGAAAAACCATCAAAATATTGTCAAGAATAATCAGGAGCACACAGAGAAAACCACCATAATATTAACAATAATAATCGGAAGCACACGGAGAAAACCATCATAATATTGACCAAATTAATTGGAAGCACACAGAGAAAACCACCACATGTTTTCTTTGATATCATAAAATTACAAGAAAAAATATTTAAAAATAAAAATAAATTAATAAAAAAATTAAAAAAATAAAAAAATGCATAAATTTCTGGCTTGTACAAGAACTCTATCTTTGCTCAACAATGATAAGTTTACAAGCTAGCAGAAACTGTTTATGCATTTTTTTATTTTTTTAATTTTTTTATTAATTTATTTTTATTTTTAAATATTTTTTCTTGTAATTTTATGATATCAAAGAAAACATGTGGTGGTTTTCTCTGTGTGCTTCCAATTAATTTGGTCAATATTATGATGGTTTTCTCCGTGTGCTTCCGATTATTATTGTTAATATTATGGTGGTTTTCTCTGTGTGCTCCTGATTATTCTTGACAATATTTTGATGGTTTTTCCCGTGTTCTTGCAATCATTCCTGTGGTTTCTTCAAGTGTTTCTGACTATTCTGAGAAACCGCTCTCTGCATGGATTTTTTTGGTCTAATGAGACATGTCATTTTATTTGGAGTTACATTTAATTCGATAATTTCTGCTACTAAATCAAAACTTGCAATATTTTTATCAGGTGGAATTAACAAATATCATTACTCAGTCAAATTAATATTACGCCATGAGACATCTGTGGAGCACCAACATGCAAGACGAACTTCCTTTTCCTTGGAGTCTAGCGAAGCCATCCTTCTTTTACGATCGTTAGTGAGCATCCCGCATTCCGCATAAAAGAACTAAATATTATTTACCTGCAAGCAACATGTGGCGACATCTGTTGTTGAAAAGCAGAACTACATGCTTAAAGTACTTTTGCATGAGATATATTAATTCTCGCTGATGAAATATGAAAAAATTTCTCTTTAAGTATTGAATCTAATTTAAAACACTCAATTGGTATCTGGCATTAGTCTCAGTAACTAATATGAATTCCGATTTGGGATCTGACGCTGTATCGAAAGAACATAGGTGTAAGTTTTGCAGTAAAGAGTTTATCTTGAGAAAGAATAAAAGACAACACGAGAAGAATGACTGTGTTAAAAATCCACTGCGCAATATGATAAGTTGTGTTCGATGTAGCAAGTCGTTTACGCGGAGAGAGAGCCTAAAAAGACATGGCAGAACTTGTAGCGCCAAGCCTGCGTACAAGCTAGAGGACAACGATGAATCTACTAGCCTAAGGAAGAGTGATCTGCATTACGACAATAATTTTCTTGGCTCTTCCGATCTCGACAAAGAACTTAAATTGAAGAAGGTTGATGATTTATGGAAGAATGAAGACAATGGAAGAATCCTTAACGTGAAAAGTGAGAATATATTCCAGCCGAATTCAAGTAGATCTTTCCTACTTTGTAAAAATGATGGACTCGTAAAAAGGAAGCATGAAGACGATGAAGACACTTCAACATCATCAACATCGAATTATTACGGTAAATTGGGTGAAGACGATTCCTTCTACGGTGATTGTTACAGTGACTCTGAGGCTGTTGACAAAGACATAGACTATGATGAAGCACCTAAAGCTGCCAAGATCGAAGAATGTGTCGGTGTCCTGAGACCGAAACGATGGAAACGACGTGATATATTAAATAAATCTGATCAAGCTTGTGATGATCACCGTCTCAAACATGAAAGTTACCCTGAGGTTGGTGGTAAAACGGAAGACACCAGAGATCATAATATTTATTATAAAGGTGCAAGGAAGATGGTGGTAGAAGAGAATGATTACACATCATGGAAAGATCCAAACATATTGGTTGACCGGCTAAGACTTCTACATGGTTCGCTTTGTGCAGGAAACTATTCGTGCATCAAAGAAATATCCTTCATACTCAAGGAACTGAGGAATGCTGGCTACATACAATAATGACTTGTTTTACTTGCATTTGTATAATGTAAAGCAATAAAATAAATAATTTAAGTTATAAGAATATAATGTTTTTATTTCTTGTATTATGATTTCTTACTAAGACTTAGATCTCGTAACTTGTGCATCCTTTTTGCCTTTTTTAGTTGATGGAGCTTCCAAATGTGCTTCCTTATTCGATGATGCATCCAAAATGTGCTGCCTTTTCGTTGGCGGTGCTTCCAAATGTGCTGCCTTTTCGTTGTCGGTGCTTCCAAATGTGCTGCCTTTTCGTTGTCGGTGCTTCCAAATGTGTTGCCTTTACATTGTCGGTGCTTCCAAATGTGCTGCCTTTTCGTTGTCGGTGCTTCCAAATGTGCTGCCTTTTCGTTGTCGGTGCTTCCAAATGTGCTGCCTTTTCGTTGTCGGTGCTTCCAAATGTGCTATCTTTACGTTGTCGGTGCTTCCAAATGTGCTGCCTTTACGTTGTCGGTGCTTCCTTATTCGATGGTGCTTCCAAAATGTGCTGCCTTTTCGTTGGCGGTGCTTCCAAATGTGCTGCCTTTTCGTTGTCGGTGCTTCCAAATGTGCTACTTTTTCGTTGTCGGTGCTTCCAAATGTGCTGCCTTTTCGTTGTCGGTGCTTCCAAATGTGTTGCCTTTACGTTGTCGGTGCTTCCAAATGTGCTGCCTTTTCGTTGTCGGTGCTTCCAAATGTGCTGCCTTTTCGTTGTCGGTGCTCCCAAATGTGCTGCCTTTTCGTTGTCGATGCTTCCAAATGTGCTGCCTTTACGTTGTCGGTGCTTCCAAATGTGCTGCCTTTACGTTGTCGGTGCTTCCAAATGTGCTGCCTTTACGTTGTCGGTGCTTCCAAATGTGCTGCCTTTTCGTTGTCGGTGCTTCCTTATTCGATGGTGCATCCAAAATGTGCTGCCTTTTCGTTGGCGGTGCTTCCAAATGTGCTGCCTTTTCGTTGTCGGTGCTTCCAAATGTGCTGCCTTTTCGTTGTCGGTGCTTCCAAATGTGCTGCCTTTTCGTTGATGGTCCTTCTATTTTTAATGTTGTTTTGACTCTAGTATTATTGTAAATGGTTCTTGATTTGACTAGCGTATTATTCCATACGGTGCATGTATATAAGTGAGTCCTAGACAGCAGGTCGCTCAGTTTGTTACTGACGTCGTCGGTGTAAGGATCACCTAGTTTGTTTCTTCTGGTGCATTAATCACGTAATTACCTGTTCTTGCGAACTCGATGGCATCTTTACCGACTTTAACGACGAACTCGATGGAGATTGTACCATCGACTGCGGGAACCTTGACGTCAGCGTCGACGATGGTGGAGCAGATCCCGTTGGCAACGTCAATGTCAACACTGGATGAGACTTCAACAGACGTGGTACCGCCAGCAGAAGAGACTTTAATGCCGCTAGTGCTGGCTGCACAGGGAAACTCGGCGAACGCTGGTTCGCCATCAATGGAGACTTCAATGGATGCCGAATCGACAACAACTAACGAACATCGGTGCTGTTACTGCGACAAGATTTTCTCAAACAATAGCAATGCTCGGCGACACGAGAGGAGCGAATGTGTCAAGAACCTATATCGTAAAATGTTTGTAAGAAATGTCATAAGCAGTTTGCCAGAAAAGATAATATGAAAACGCACATGAAGGCATGCAAAGGTCCTGCTGTGCGGCAGAAAGTAAAGGTTTCGTCGCAACAACGATGCATCGATGTGCATAAGAGAATGCCTGGAAATGGCACTACTGCGGCAACGTCAGTATCTGGATCGGGTCTGAAAGGTTCGTCTTCATCACCACGGTATCCTTGCAGCTACTGTGATACGTCGTTCGCATTTGTTCATGATGCACGAAGACATGAGCGGAGCAAATGCACGAAGAATCCATCTCGCATGAAGTTTCGATGTGATGAGTGTCATGAATGGTTTACTAGAATTGATAATTTGCGTCGACATGCGAAAAACTGTAAAGGTGAAGTCCGTGTGCCTACTGCTGAACTACCTGCAGAAATTTCGACTCCTCGGTTTAGGTTGAAGGCTCGTGAGCGTACAAGCAAGAAAACCGATGTGCAGCAACCGATTGGTATGACGTCTGAACAGGAAAATAAACCTAAGACTGTGTTCGGCGCATTACAAGTGAACGATAATGGTTTCTACTTGGCGCAGTCTGCATTTCGTGGAACATTGAAGGACTACTATTATTTAAATACGTTAGGTGAGTCGAAAGACATTTGTAATTTTCTTGACGATATCAGACAGAAGATAATCAATCAGCTTACTGATGATGTAGCAACAAACGGACCTTTGAAATATAACTTGTGGTTGGACTGTATATATGGAAAGCCATATCCGTTCGATGACAAAGTGAAGAAGTGTGCATTCAAGACATCGGCTGCAGTAATTTACAGTTCTAACGATGTGAAGCAAACTGTTAAAAACGGTATCCAGAAACTCTGTCAAGAAGAGGTGGACTATGTCTGTAAAGGTTCTGGCTGGACTCTGTCTAGTATAAACCGATTGGAGCTAAGAATTAGTCATTTCACACCGCTGCGGAACTAAATGATTATAAGATTGCTGGCTTTCGCAAATGATCCTGTAGTAGAATAGAAATTATGTAATAAATATTATGTTTGTAAAAGAACTTGTGGTGTTTAATTCCTCGAACCTGTTACTATTATGTTAAATTGATGTTATATTTAATTTTTTTGCATCGTCCTAGATCGTACCAAGGACCTTAGTCGACCTAATCGATCAGTATATAGATTACAAATTTATTTAATGAATTTTGGAATTTTTCCCGAATTTCTAGCTAAATAATTATGGATTTTCAAGATGGCAGCCAAATGACAAGATGTCGGGTGTCACAGCAATAATAAATGATTACTGCACTCTAGCGGATAAGAATTAAACTAACATGGCGTCAGCGCACTCTCGCTGACGATACACTGATGATGGCTTCCAGCAGACGAGGACAAGTTGGCGGACATGACGTCATACTACCTGACGATATATTTATGCTTTGAAAAAAAAGTGGAGGGAGTCAGTATGCCTGCGTCCACCGTAGGGGAAGGATCGGTCGTCATTTTTTAATTTTTTTGCCTCTGTCGGGTTCGAACCGAGGACTCCGAGCTCAGTGTCGTTAATGTTTGTTTTTTATAAATATTTTATTAAATTTATATTATTTAAATTTTTTTATAATTTTAAAAAAAATTTCGTTAAAATCGGATAATGAATAAAAAAGTTAAAGATGGCGGCCGTAACGGAAATTGCAACGGTGACGTCATAATTCAAAATGGCGGATAACACAATGCCGGAATGTTCGAGAAAACGAAATGATGTCATCCAAGATGGTGGATCCAAGATGGCCGTCGGGGTCAAGGTCAAAGGTCAAGGTCACATCCTGATAGAGGCTTAACTGAGGCTTGAGTTAAGGATGCTTAAGCCTCTATCAGGACATTTCTAGCCGTTGGGATTTTTGAGGAATAAAACGGGAAATTTTCCCTCGAAATGGGAATTTTTCCCTCGAAAACGGGAAATTTTTTCTTAAAACGGGAATTTTTGAGTCATTTTGAGTCATTTTTGAGGAATTTTGAGGAATTTTTGCCGCCGTGACGTCACAAATCCAAGATGGTGGACCGGCACCTCGGCACCTCAGCCAGAAGCCAGATCTAGGAAATACATTTGTATACTACTCGTATGCACTACAGCACCAGAATATCTGTAATTTACCTTCGCAGTCGTTCCTATGTATTAGAGGCACAATGCAAAAGCCAGACGGCACGCATCCGACGATGATAATATCCTACAATGGTATTCTTCACCTAATCGAGTGCATTACATAGGTATGTAATTAATAGCGTCGAGGTAGACCAGACGATAGATGTAGGCATAACATCTGCTATGAAGAATTACCTTTCGCTCATGCCAAACGAACTTTCTGCTGCAAATATGGCTGGTTGGGCTCTCGAGGATGAATATAAGCTTCCTGTTTATGCCGAAGGAAAGTTCGAAGTTTGTGTTCCTCTGTCCATGCTTCTTAGATTCGTTGAGGACTACAAACATATAATCATTTCTTCGAAACAAGAGCTCGTACTGCTTCTAGGCAATACGCACATTAATGCAATTGTCGCTGCTGCAGAAAACCCACAGGATGTTTTGCTAAAACTGCAGTCTATCGAATGGATACTGCCTCGCATCCAAGTGAGCACGGTTGAACGTATCAAGATGCTGAAGAATGTAGAAAATGGCAAGAACATTAATGTATCATTCCGATCCTGGCGCCTGGAAACATATCCTGGGGTGCCTCATAGTCAGCGTATAAAATGGATAGTAAAGTACAGCTTCGCTATGGAAAAACCAAGATACATCATCATCGGGCTTCAGACCAGAACACAGCTCAATGAGGGACTGAGCCACTCTGTATTCGATAACTGTCAAATAAGTAATGTAAAACTATTTTTAAACAGTGAAAGCTATCCATATGTTGATATGAACATGGAAATTAATGGTGATTGAAGTTTCCAAACAGGATGATCGAATAAATTAAAACATCATCGTCTGTAGCATCGAGATATTGACGAGTGGAAATATTCCACTAAACACCTTTTTTTTTGTCTGATACTTTACGATAGTCTTGCATCTTATAATTGTCGTGACAAGCTTGTGAAAATTGTATCATAAATACTGTTTTGTTTGCGGTATTAATTTAGTTACGGTCGGACATTGCTAGCGATAAGATGTACTGCAACCTACAAGGTTTCCAGAGCCGAAATGGATTCGTGCTCAAGGAGATAAGCATTACCTACGAGGATGAAGGCAGAAATCAGTCTCTCACTTTCTGGCCTCTATATACCTGAAAATTATTGGACGAAAGAAGTAAATGCTCGAACGAAGTGTGGGACGAAGGTAAAATTCTATACCACCAAGTGAAAAACACTGTAGCGATTTGCTTCTGCAGAATCCGCGTGGCATCATTTATGTTGTCGGACCTTAGCTGAACAAATGGCTGAGCAAGTTGTGTGAAGCACCAATTCAAATTGTCGATCTACAGACCGACTACGGATTTCCTTTCCTGCACAAGCTTAATACAATTAATGGAGAGCAGCCACGTGACAAGTTTGAACGAGTATGTGCCGGTACAAACTCGCAACTAATGCAGAAATGACACTCGTAGTGTTAGTAGGAGCCTGCACATATAAAATGCGTGTAACTGTTAGTGCCTTCAGTTGTCGTCTTACCTGCAAGAAGATGTTTCCGTTTCATCCTGCTAATGTGTATGTGAGCATAAGACCTAGCTTCAGCAGTGTCGAGTACAGTTACTGGGATGCTGGGTATCTGCGCACATATACGGAAATCTGTGATGGAGGCGCTCAGCATTGGCGGTTTTCGCATTTTTCTGTGTCCTACGAACCGACTCAGCAGCTACTAGATTGCTGCGAACCTGGAAACTGCGCCGTCTATAACATGAGACCGCACACAATCTTTCCTGCTAGGTTCGCACGTGCAACACCAAACATGGACGTGATGCAACAGGTTGCGACCTTCGATGCATCTATGCAGACGTCCAAACGATGTGCGTTTCACCGTAGTTCATTTAGTGAACCTGTCTTAACAATCACCAATTATAAGTCCAGGCGTAGCCGTGGTCACAGACATCATCGTCCATGTCTCACCGAAGCAGACGTTATCGAAGAAAATGCCTCGTCGGAAACCTGTGTTACTGGGCTCGTAACCTGCAAACCAGTTGGAAGCGGAATTGACCAACCAGTTGGAACTGGAATTAACAAACCAGTTGGAACCGGAGTCAACGAAACAATATTCGGAGTCGACGAGACAGTTAATGCATCGTTAAAGACTTTGCTTATGAAAATGCTTAATTCCTTAACCTAATATGAATTTGTGTAATTTAAAAATATATATGTCTCAAACTTGAACTTGTGTGTTTTTGTTTCTAGAATTTTAAGTTATCTGAATATTATTCTAATAATGTTTAAATAAAGTCAATATATGGACTCATGCAGTATACCAGTAGGCCTCTGGTATATAAGTGAGGTTCAGACTACGGAACCCTCAGTCCGCCTCTGGTCGCGGTGCAGTACAGATCGGCTCTCTTCATTAAGTTACGTAAGATATAGTTGCTGTTCCATTGTCTACATTGATGATCGATCTACCTTTAACATCGGGGACGAAATCGGAGAGCTTTATGGCTGCGGTGTTGGCAGCTGCGGAGATCCCGACGACATCGGTACCATCATCTGCAGATATTTCGATGTATTCTGTGATTCCGACATAGACTTGTGCTGTTCCATCGGCTGAGGTTTCACCAGTAACTTTGCAGAATTCAATGGACGGTGGACTTTCATTGTATCAGTGCAAATACTGTGGTGCGTTATTAACTAAACCAAAAAATGCCCACATACATGAAAGAAGTGAGTGTCCAACTATTGTACTGCAAAGAACATTGTTTCAATGCATCAAATTCAATTAAATATTTAACCATTCAAATAGCTTACATAGCAATTATGATATCTGTAATGTATCTGTTATGTGCATGCAAGAACCTGTTTGTAAATATTGTGGCAGAACCTTTATGCTAATACAGAGTGCTAGAAATCATGACAATTGGAACTGTCCACTAAATGCATCGATATGGTCGTCACTGTGCGAACGGTGTGGTGTCATATACCGACACCCTGATTGTTTGGTAGTCCATTCCAAAAAATGTGAAGGTAAAAACTGAAATTTTATTGACTCCTCAATGTCACATGACTACACTAAGAAGAATTTATGTATCGAGAAATTCTCAAGACTTTAGTAATTTTCTAGTGTTTTTGTGTTGAAATTTATGTAATAAATGTTATGGTTGTAAAAAAACTTTTAGTGTTTTATTTCTAGTACCTGTCACTTTGTGATATCCAAATTAAATTACCTTTTTTGCATTGACCAAGGATCGAACCAAGTATCGATTCACTCATTAAATTAGTGAGTAATTTTTTGATGGTTTTTGAACTTTTCCCCGAATTTCTAGGTTAATTTTAACGAACTTCCAAGATGGCAGACATATAGGCTTCCTGGAGGCTGGTATAGAACTTAAGCCTTTTTTTTTTTTTTTTAGGATTTTGAACATGATTTATTGATATATTTATTTTTTACATAAAATTATTTTTCTGCATCACCAGGGGGCTGAACCAAGGACAATAATCAATCGAATCAATCAGTAAATTAATTGCAGATTTTTTAATGAATTTTGGAATTTTTCCCGAATTTCTAGCTAAAGTACACAAATCCAAGATAGCGCCCAAATTTCAATATGGCGGGCACCTCAGTAATAATAAATGAATACTGCACTCTAGTGGACGAAAATCAAACTAATATTATGGTAGTACACTCTAGCAGACGAAAACCAGGTGGCGGCCTCCAGCAGACGAAAACAAGATGGTGGACATGATATCATACTAGCTGGCGATATATATACCTTGGCATTTTGCCAGTGGCTTCCACGAAGGAAGGATCAGTCCCCATTTTTTGTTATTTTTGCCCTCACCGGGTTCGAACCGAAGACCTCATGGCGTAAGTGCGTTATTAAATTTTTTTGTTATAATATTCATTAATTAATTTTTTTAAAAATTTTTACATTAAAATCGGATAATAAATAAAGAATTTCAAAATGGCGGTCATAATTTAAATTGCAATGGTGATGTCATAATTAAAAAGGAAGAAAGTTCTGGAAAACAAAATAGCAGAAAGTTCGAGAAAACAAAATGACGGCTATGACATCATCCAAGATGACAGATCCAAGATTGTGGTTCCAAAATGGCCGTCAGAGTCAAAGTCGAGATCAAAGATAATGGTCATCCAAGATGGCAGCTGTGATGTCACAATCTAAGATGGCGGTCAGCACCCAGCACCACACCATGAACCCAGTGCCAGGAGCCTATTTATATACTACTGCCATGTTGTCATTTCTATTAAAATTATTGTAAGCCAGATCCCATCCTTGTTATTAGTGTTGTTATCCATTACAATAAGTTTCACAATTGATATAAACACATACAAAATCAGTCCGCCATGCTGTAGAGGAAGGGTAAGTCTAAAAAGAACAAATTATTTTCAGCATTTCTGAATATTTATCTTCGTGTATATGGGCTTTATTTATGCATTCCTATTGTGCTTGCAAACATCTTGCTGCAATAATGACAAGGACCTTAAAATCAGAACCTGTGTGGTCAGCACGCCCTTCGTGTAACTTTGGCTTTTTTATGTGTCCCTAAACCAAGACTGACTGGGTCATATCTGCAACTGTCACTTCTCAAAGATGTAAATGCAAAGTATTATCTTATAGTATACGCAACAAAATCTAGTGTTTTTAAAAATCAATATGTGCATTCACCAGCTACATGCTTTCTAAGTAGACTGGAAGATACATCAGTCACATATGCCGTCACCCGAGGTCTCGGGTTTGGGGCCCGGGATGAGCCCAGTGATTGCTGGCGGAGATTATTTAGTTCTTTTCTTTATGAGAGGGCGCCAGGATAGCTATTGTGATTGCGTGGGTCGTCGGCCCCAGCGTGGATCACTGGACTCGCAGCGATTATTAATTTATAAACCTTGGGCAAGGAAACAAATTTACGGGTTTACAAGAGCTTCCAAATAAAGCTGGTTCAGGCACACTGTACTTACAAAGTAAATATGATTATTCTCCTAGAAAATTACCTGTTGCTTGTTGTTGCAGCTGGAACACTAGGGTGGATGTCACCACACACAATTATAGTCTGTCGCCGTTAATGTGCGCTGTCGAGCGCAATCGCGAATGTTGTTGTCATCCTTATCAAGACGCACAGTTATGCTCTTTACCGCGGGACGGAGCGTTCGCCCTAGGCCGCGTTCTGTTGGCTACTGCCTCGCGGCAGCATCGCGAACTTCCTCCGTGCGGGCCGCGCGAGGAGTGCGTTCCGCCAGCGGGATTCGGTGCTGACGGGGTGGGGACCGAGCTTTACCGCCGCAGGAGGTACGACGTCACATATAATAATCTAGAAAGCAAAAGAAAATGGCCAAACCAATTTGTGCATGCAATCAATAACAAAAATTTAAGACTGTTGATGGACAAACTTAAGGGGATTAATTAATTTTCTAGCAAATATTCACTAGAAATTCTCTAAAATCTGAGCACCAAAAAATTAGGGTATTTTTTTAAAATGGAATAAACATAAGCATTATTTCATAGAGAAAGATTGGCCAGCAATAGCACATGAACATTCGACATACTTACATGCAGCAAGAAGGATGATGTCACAATTTACAAGCTAATATCTGAGACAAACAATAGTACGAATGAGCAAATAAATTCAAGTTGGTTTTTTTCCGGAGATATCAAGCTATCGGGTAGAATTTTCAAGGAAAGAAGAAAACTAAAAACAATTGCCACTGAGCCCAATAGCTATGTGATAACGAAGTGGCTTCTAAAAAAACTAGATAAGATATTGTTACGAGTAAAATGTGGGGGAACTGGGTTATTAAGAGATAGCCCCATTAAGTTTGATTACAGTTTTGTTAATTACTAATATTTACATTACTAATACATAATTGTACTTTAAAATGTCAGATAACCAATCACTGGCACTTAAAAATGTTTATCCGCAAAACACTCAATATCTGTCAAGTTCTACAGTTCTCCCTTCGAACTGAAGCTAGGCTCAAACGCAGTTCTTCCATTACCTCGCGTCTGTCCATACACAGTCAGGCACCACTCAGTTGTACTCTTTAAATCCCGTCGTTTCTCGTCACGCCACTTGCGATAGTTAGCAAGACCCTTGTAATTTAGCCAGGCACGAATGGCATGCGTGATGTCAGCGCCCATGCGGTGCTGCTGTACCCACATAACACATCAACGTTGCAGAAACGTTTCCACAACGTTGCCTTAAAATTTGTCAACGTTGCTACAATGTTGAAGTAATGTTTATGCAACGTTGCATCAACGTTGATGCAACGGCCAGATGTCCGCCCTGTGAAACGTTGTTCATGCAACGTTGTAACAACGTTGAATTGTAAACCACCAAACAACGTCAACATTGCTTAGCAACCCAAGAAAAGTGTTGCAGCAACGTTGTGCAGCCAACTTTGCAGCAACGTTGTGCAGCCAACTTTGCAGCAACATTGCCCCAGACAACCTTGCAGCAACGTTGCTTAGACAACCTTGCAGCAACGTTGCTTAGACAACTTTGCAGCAACGTTGCCACAGACAACTTTGTAGCAACGTTGCCAGACAACTTTGCAGCAACGTTGCCACAGACAACTTTGCAGCAACGTTGCCACAGACAACTTTGCAGCAACGTTGCCACAGAAAACTTTGCAGCAACGTTGCCACAGACAACTTTGCAGCAACGATGCCACAGATAACTTTGCAGCAGTGCTACTCTGACAACTTTGCAGCAAAATTTCCCTAGACAACCTTGCAGCAAAATTGTCCCAGACAACTTTGAAGCAACATTTCTCTGCCAACTAATCAGCAGCATTGCCAAGTTAGGTAGTCTATCACATAATAAGTTCACTTTTCTGACAGCTCTGAAAACAGTGTCAAACATGTTTTATGTTTGGAATTTAAAACCCTGGTTGTTGCCCATATCACATTAATACTGTATTTACTCACATAATGTCTGCAGTAATTTGGCAACATTTTTTATGAAGAAAATGGGGTGCGGACATTATGAGGTGAAGTCCGAAAATTATTTTTTCTCAAAATTTTACATCATGTTTTTATATAGAATAAAAAAATTTCTTTTATCATAATTAGTTTATTTGGATTTACCTTGCTGTGATGAGAAAACATTGCGTAAAAACGTTACAATATTATTTTTGGCCACCCACACCGGTAACCAACCGGAGTTGGACCATGCTTACACTGCAGTCGTTGACACCAATGACTGTCTCGTCGGTCAGATATCACACACTTTACTGTCTGGACAGAAAGAAGTGTAATTGGTGCAATGATTGTGGCGGCCACTGACGACACGCGGCAGATGTCTAATGTCTGCATTAGCCGGCGCTGGCGAGCCTCCCTCCCCATGTTATCGGCGACACAATGTTTGGTAGAGCCAGCGGTAAATAAGATGATGGCAAAGATGGCGGAATACAAGCATTGCTATACCTTACAGATATATTTCTTGTACAAAGTAGCAAGAACTCTGGTACAAGCAACAAAAATCTTGTGTCTTCTTACCGTAATTAACAAATGCGTGAATCTCGCTTAATACTATTGCGTTGTACGATAACTCACCATAGATTTGGCAACAGTGATCAATAAACAAAACAACCAGGATGGTGACGTTCTCAGCACGGAACTAATATCTTGTTACTTTAATCTGGTGTGGACTTTATGTAAATTTAAAAAAAAAAAATCCATTTCAAGTATTTAAAAATAAATGTGTGGACATTATGCAATTAAATACAGTACCTTCAATTTTTTGACAGATCTGAAAGTAGGGTGATATAAGTTTTACATTCGCAATTTAAAAACTTAGTATAGAAAAACATGAATCATGTCGTACCAAAGGACATTTGGAGGTCAATGGTGAAGTTGGATTTAATGAAACACTGATTTAGCGGAAAGATTTTAGAAAACCATGGCATCTCATCAAATCGGGATGCTACTGTACGATGAATTAGTTCTCTTTATCTAAGTAAGTAATAGATAATGTAGATAATACACACAAGTTATTAAAAAATAAACTCTGTTGGTGGAAATAAAATATATACTGAAAAATTAAATAGTAGTACATGACAGAATTATCTTTTAATAGCTTCACTATTATTACAGTAAAAATATTTTACATGAGTCACACAGAAAACATTAAAATAAACAAACTTTTTTTTACTTCCACAAAATTAAGTTTTTTTATTTGTAGTAAGAGGTCAACGTTTGACCCTGATATATTGAGTCATAATCGACAGACAAGGTTTGCACCATGTTCGCAACATTATCCTCGAAGTTAACAATGTGTCTGTGTTGACTCCGGAGGACCTTCAAGTCGAGATCACAAAAGCCAGAGTCGGTCACGCTGAAGATTGGACCGAGTTTTGAGGAGACTCGTTCGCAGCTGGAGACTGGTCTGGTAAGTATTTTGGTTAGGCTTAGTAGCTTTGAATCAAGACATTAGTGTTGCATGAAGGCAGTTAAAAAACAAAACCTTTTAATAAGTGTAAGTAAAAGTTTAATTCTGCAATATTTCTACAAAGTATTTTATAGTTTTCAAAGTAGAGTATCAAAGTATTATATGCAAGGTATTTTTAAACATTCATTTGGCACAATAATTCATGTCCTGGTAAAATTCATTACAAAGTAGTTCACTTAAGTTCTTATGCTTCTTTTTTCAACACTGGTCAGAAACTGGCAACTTCCTGAAAAAAGAAAATACCATTCTTAGTAATGCAAAGGCTATATATATAAAAAATGTAGTGTTTAGACAACACCCATGTTATGCCTACATAAATAAACAAATTAAAGGGAAATCCATCACGGTTTGTGTTGGGTCAACATTTGTAGTGAACATTTCAAAACCTGAATGAGTGCATTTCATAACACCAAAATGAGTATATGAAATGCTGGAAGATTGGAAATAAAAACATGTTTAGTCTCTGAATTACCATAATTCCATCTGTTAATTACCAAACATTTTAAATAATTATTTTATGACATTTAAAATAAATAATACAGAGGTAGGAAAAGCCAACCACTCTTTTGTAGTGAGCAAATGATACACACTTATTCAGTTAAAAAGTTATTTATTCCTTATTGTTGCAAAACACTGCAGTGTTAAATATAATATGTACTTGCTTACAGTGGATTTTTTGCTTTATTAAAAGTATAGTTCGTTCACCACTGGAAAGACTTTTTGAAATCCAACTTTTGAAAAGAAAACCCTAGCTGTTAGAAGCTTGCATTGTTATGATCATAACTAGAGACAGAGCGGCCCATCACATTTCCTTCAGTACACAAAGTGAAACAGTTCCAAAAACTTTTCAAAAAATATGCTCTCTTATTTGATATGCTGGATGTACCTATCCCTGTGGCTAGCCTGAACAATTGATAAAGTACAATAGAACCTCATTTGTACGAACCCGGGATCAACGAATTCCCGTGATTAACGTATTTTTTCTCTTGCACCGTCATTTTCCCTACAGTATAAATGCATTATTTTCCAGTGTTATACGAAAGTGTTTCCTTCAATTTACGTTGTAACAGTGCTGTATTTATAGAAAATCGTTAGAAAAGTTGTGATGGAACAATAAAAGTTGAAAGCGAAGAGAGTAAACTTTACTTATTATACGTGATTGCATGTTTTGAGGTCATGGCAGGTTCTTTACCCATTGTAAACAAATCTTTGGTGACGTGAACGTGAAAATTAAGTTGATATTTTATCTCTCCCTTTTGAACTTTAATGAATAATGCTTAAAAATTAAGTTGTATAGTGGAGTTTTTAATTAAATAAATATTGTACTACGGTGGTACCACTAACATAACTTTAAAAGCAACATATAAAATTCTTGTAAATATGGCAACTTCATGCATGTTCGGCAATTTTCGGTTTACCACATAAGAAATATTGCAGAAAGATGATTGGCAGCACTGAATATCCAAACATCACATCTGAAAAGTTTTTTTTAACCTTTTATGTTCGGTAGCCGTGTTATTTTAGAACAAATGTTTACTATAAAATTTCTGAAATTAAATCAATATTAACAAGCGATTATACACAAAGTCAGAAATAAGAATTGTGTGATAAAATCTCACCATTAATAGTGGACGTTTTAAAATGCTCAACATTAACATCCTTTCTTCAATAACCAAAATTTTAATCTTCAACTTTAAATAAACATTAATTGTGAATTACTGCAAGTTTGGGTGGATTTATTGTTTTCACCATGCGAGATAATTGTTATAGTAAAAACGTAATCTTCTCTTTTTTATTTGGTGTTGTGTGTATTTGCTTGTTTCCACCATAGTAAGAATTAAAAAAATTTCAAACACTTCCCTCCTTTTACATTTCTCCCGATTTTTACTTTTTTTTTTTTCTTGGTCCCTTGAAATAAGTAAAAACGAGGTTCTACTGTAACAAAACAGTAGGGCTGGAATGATACAACTTTTATCAATTCCATTACTACAGATTCTTATGGGCCAATTCTGGCGATACTATGTGCCGATACCATGATAATATTTTACTTTAAATTAGGGATCTGCAAGTACAGGTTTTTGAACTGAAGCTGAGTTCGAGCAAGTTTTCCAGAAAGCTCGCGAGTATTGAATGGAGCTTATTTTTATACAAAATTTACAATAAATAAAATGCAGCATTACTAAACAGTTGTGCTTATTATGGTACAAATAAAAACTCATAAGTTCAGTTTTTTATTTAGCCTTGGATATTTCAAGCTGCAGTTTTTAATTCAAGCGTGACTCGGCTAAAAAATTTGAGTTCTCGCAGATGCCTACTTTAAATTATTTTTTCGGTCATCTATGTCATTATTATTTCTCCTTAGTATAAAACAGTTCATGCTTCCTACAGTAACAACGCCAGTCCTATTTTGAGTATAACTCTAATCTAGATACTTCCTTTCAGTCATTCACTAGATCTTACAGACGGACAGAAACGTTTCACAAAAGCTTTATTTTGTACACTATGCAAGGGATTCTGATTGTCCCCTGGATTGCAATTATTTTGTATTTCAAAATGGCCACCAAAATAATTAACTGTAAAGTTTTAATTATCTACGGAATTCATCATGGAGCACTTGGTGGCCCTGGAACTCCCTACTGTGACAAGAATATTTTGTGATAGCTTGTGCTGTTGCAGAGTAAAATGGCCATTTCTAGTACAAGTGCAGCTGAAAAGTAAGTTATTCATTCCATATGCTTTGTAAGCTACATTCAGGGTGTCCAGCAAAGGTGTCCTTTTAATTTCCTGTACATTTCCCACATTCCCTGCATAATCCCAGTGCACTGCTTTAACGTGGAACCAATGTTATACTATCCAAGCAGAAGCACTATAATCATAAAATGTCAATTTATTGTCGTGGTAAGTAAATAATAGAACTTGGAAACACATACAGTAAAAGTCTGTCGTAGCGAGTACGGTCTATAACATGAAATCCGCTATAACGATAATTATCATCGGCACCACCATTTTCCCATAGATTGTGTAGGAAAAAGTTCGTAAATAATGAATGCACCGTGGGCTCATCTTCGCTATAGCGATAGCTTATTCAGCTTTTACACCGATTTTTTGCAATGTTTTTGCTTATTTTCACACCCACATTGGCAAGTTTTACCATTTTCAGGTGGCGCTGATGATGATGATAATATATGGGATATAAATATAATCTTACTGTGATGTTCTGACAAGTCTTGTTTTGGCATGCTTCAACCAAGCTTGTATCTGCTCTGACACTTCAGTTTCAATAGCCCCTGGCACATGTAACCGTACATCTGGAAAAAAAATAATAAAACCACAATTATTGTTGCATTCAGTAAATTTTGCATAGCAAAAGAAGTGGTATCATCAAATGTCATTGGAACAGACACAGATACATACGATGCCACCACCTCCACAAAAAAAAAAAAGGAAAATATTTTGCATTGCAGTGTTGCAAAAAATGTAATAATTATTATACCATTTTTAAATTATAGTGCTGTAATTTTCTTTTTCATGTTGGCAAACGTTTTTTGGCGTATCAACTTCTTGTTGCCATCTACCCACTATACTGCAGAAATGTTTAAATACCGTATTTACTCCAACATAAGGCCTTGGCTCACAGTCAACAATATTGTAAAACATACAAAACATGGGAAAAATTATTTTATAACAATTTTATAAGAAGCTGTTAAGTTACTGATAACTTTCAAAAATTAATAATTAAGTTTAAGTACAATATTTTTAAGAATACCTTGTAAAATTTACTATTGAATTGTTGCACACAAAGATGGTGCAATACTTTTTCAAAAAACATTAATGTAAAAAGTCTTATCTTTAACAAAACACTTACGTAGCACAACTTGTGACAGCCTTAAATTTATAAATGTTTTCTTTCCTTTGAACCCACTCCAGCTGTATTGGGATGCGGCAGAATTTGTCATCAATCTCCTGAGCACTGCGTTGACACATGAAAAAATGCCCTGTCCACCAATACCACCAAGAAACTGTACCTGAAAAAGTTGACAAAGGCATTTAACTCCAAGAATGCTAGTTATTGTGGATACATACCATTGTAACAAATTGTCTTCCACAGAAAAACCAAAGAAAACACACATCATTCTGCAAAAAAAAAAATTATTTATAAAGTTACAATAAATCATGACTGACATAAAATTAATTTACACGCAAACCCAAGCACACAGAACCCAAACAAGAGACGTTGTTGTCCTAGAAAAAAAAAACATATCATGGAAACCACCCAGGATCCGGACGTACCCAAGGATTTGGATATTCAACTGAAATTCCGCAACATCATTTTCGTGAAAATCGTCACTATCATTGATGGATTACTAGACACAAGTACCTAAGTTCAGTACATAGTATCTGTGTAGCGCAGTATCTGTTTATAATGAGTCGGAAATTGAAAAAATAAATAAATAAAAAATTATGGTAGTACAATATTATGTGTTTTATGTAAAAAGTGTTTTTCATAATCATATTGGTGAGATTACCCACATTTGCAGAAGGTTTGAATTGACAGATACCAATGTCTGAACCAAAAATTTTCAGATGAGACGTCTCAATCTCGAGCTATCTGCATGGCATATTTAATATATATATATATATATAGGCTATATATTTTTAATACACATTTGTGCTATTTAATTTGAACATGTTTATGCACAACAAAGCTTTCGCAGGTGCATCACATATAAGTGCATGCAAAGTAACACTAACATGCTTATTAAAATCAATACCATTCTTGAACACAGAAATAGCTTCATTGACAAACTGCTGCAGAAAAACAGTAGATGATGGTTTTTCATACCCATGTATACACCGACAATAAACACATCGCTGATTGCAGACAATGAACACAGAATAGGCCTTAAGCAACTGGTAGAAGATTTTGCTAATGGCAATCCATCAGTATTTACCAATAACTCTAAACTGTCCTTTATAACATCTAGCCGCACATCATGTTCTTGTAGAATTCTTTTGCAAGCTTTTTCTAAGCCAAAATGAAGATATTCACCTGGAAGCATTTGATTTCTGATAATGATATAGTTCTAGGAGTAAGCAACAGTGTACGAGCATCTTTAGGAATTTCACAACCTGATGTGTGTTTGTTAATTATTTTTAATAAAGAAGACAATGCTTTGTGTAGTATGTTGTGATCAACAGCCCAAAAAGGTAAATCCTTCCTTAAATCTGAACCAGAAGACTGTTCCTTTGAATTGTTTTCAGCAATACTTTCACAGATACTTTCTATGTCAGAATCTGAATCAAAGTTTGACTGCACATCACTACTGACATTTCCACTTACTCCAGATGGAATAGGCAACCTCACATTCTTCAATGAACTGCAAATTTTATTATTTCCTCTGACTTCCACTTTATTATGAACTTGAATTTCAGGTGCTGTTCTCAAACATGGTACATTATTTTCTGAGTCTAATGCAGTACTTGTATTACTCAGATCATGAAATTCTGAATACAAACTTTAATTGTTTGTTGTGTGATTTACTATTCTTCACAAATGTCTCTTAGATATGGATGAAATAGCTTTGCACCTTTTCCTGGGATTCTCATCCATTCTAGAGGGAAAAAAGTAAATAAATACAAGCAACAGAATGGAATTGAATACAAGTTATTAATGTTTTGTGAAAAAACAAGTATTGTATTCTTAGGAAAATCTATTCTTAAATCCTACGTGAGAGTATGCAAATTTTGAATACTGCCCTTTTTACCAAATGTTCAACTTTACATTCACACACATATCCAGTGAAAATCGCCATATGTTAATGAAATACAGTTAAGCACATATATTCAGTAATTACTATCTGTGCAATGCAATATCATGTTAATTTGCATGTGGGTTGATTTGATTGCCTAAATATGTGTTCCTGAACATCCTGAATAAGATTTTCCTAAGAAATATTTTTTGAAGCATAACAAAAAAACCATTTGCAGCAGGTACATGGACATGGCCATTTGCATAAATATGCATGAAATCTGCTCCAGCTTCAAAAACGGCTTAAAAATATATTCAGGAGGTAGAAAGCTGTAAAAATTTCACGTTGCAAACTCATCTGGCAGTATATTTTTTTAAGTTTGAAAATCACTAAAAAAAGGCAGTATTTACGTTTCCACACATATTAGCCTACACGCAGTAATTGTAAATTCCGACATAGATAAAGGGGTTAAATAGTTAAGTAGCACTATTAATTATAAGTAAAAAATTGCAGGGTGGAAACTTACGACCGAACAATTGGAATAATACTCCAACCCTAAATGGGAAATTACAAAATTAGAAATTACTTTTATTTCACCACTATTACAAACCACCCACCTTAGGTTAGTTTAATATATACATCATACCTGCTAGTATTGTTTGGTTAAGTATGACTGCATTAAAATAAGTTGTAGATACCTAACCTAACCAAACCAGCATGCAAAATGTGTATTAAAACAACCTAGGGAGGTGTTGATAATACCGGTAAAAAAATTTCAGATATTGAATGTCACACGTCACACCCACGAGCACACATGTTTCTACAGTTCCATCCATCGTACAAAACTTCATACGTTAATTGTTTACATTTGGAAACACATGTTTTACTGCTTATTCCGTGAAAGTTTCAACCTTTCTTTAAAAATACTTCCAGGTGAGTTCGGAACTTGAAATTTTACAGCTTACTAAGCTTATGCGGATCTATTTCCTGAATATATATTTTAAGCCTTTTGAAGCTGGAGCCGATTTCATGCATATTTACTGTCATTTGTACAGACTATCTATATAGACACACTACAGTAACTCAAATCAAATGTTTTCAAAAACGTGGATGAAAAGAAAGGCCTAATGTCCATTTTTGAGAAAGTAAGAAAATTAAAAAAAAAAGTTTTTATTATATTAAAGTATATTTATATGGTTAAAATTATATTTGGTGGAATTACTCTATATAGAACTAGCAAAGCAGCCAGTATCATGTGCCGCGAAATCTTGTAACATTCCCAGTAGCCAGTAGGTACCTATATCGGCTAGTAACCTAACCAAACCAATTAAAATCTAATAAACCTATTGATTGTTGTACCTATATCGGCTAGTAACCTAACCAAACCAATTAAAATCTAATAAACCTATAGATTGTTTATTAGATTTTAATTGGTTTGGTTAGGTTACGAGCCGATATAGGTATCTAAACTACACAAACATGTACAAAATATTGTTCCGTGTGCACCGGGTTTTAGTTTACGTTAGGTTAAATAGGGTTTGGTTCCTAGATTGGGTTAGCTTAGATTATTTCAAAAATGCTCGTCCCGACTACCGTAATTCATTAATTAGTTTAACAGTAAGCCAAGCGTTAATTCTATATTACATGCGGGAGAATTGGCGGGCGGAGAGAACGAAAGCATAAACATTCACATTACGAGAAAATATCCTCAAAATATTCTTACCTCCATATTTTCAAGAAAATCCGACGATAAAACCAAGTGAAATTCCAAAATGTTGAACGAGCATAAAACGACGACAAAAGAAATAAACAATCAAACACGGAATTTTGAAGTCAGTTTGCAACTAAACTTACATTTTAGTGTATAGTTTAACAGTATCAAACTAACATAAAACTAAAATTAAATATTAAAAGTAATTTAAATGATTGAAAAATACTCTTTTAAGAAATAATATATTTATTTCAAACTTTGAAAGACAAACAATGTTATGACCTTTTAGTAGATACGCAAAGATGACCACTATCAACGTTGTGACAACGTTATAAATTTGTGTATGTAGATTCGTTACGAGTGGAAACGTTGCAACAACGTTGTCGATTCTTATGTTGCCAACTTCAACAATTCAACGTTGGATCAACGTTTCTGCAACCAAGTGTGTTATGTGGGTAGAGACTCACTGGAAGTCCCACTCAGGTACCTGGAACGCATTGCAGCCTTGCATCCTAGCATGCATGTAACACTGCCCCCTCATTGAACCTGATCATCCCGAATATGTAATGCATCCCTTCCGGCATTTTTCCTCAAACTGTCCAAATGTACCACATTCATCGTCCCCGTTTTCCTCTCTGGATGTGGTAGACCACATAATATAATCGCTTCAAGACCATACGGGCCTTCCCACGCTGATTGAAGCCTAGGTCACCTTCCCTTCCTTCGTTGCATGGTTCTAAAGCCACACCAAATCGCCCCTCTTGAAATCTGATTGAGTTAAGCCTTCAGGTCGTACCTCTTCTTCATTAAATTTGTCGCTAATTGAAGATTTTTGCAGGCTTCTTCATGAATAAGCACCATTCGTTCCTTCAGAAGATTCTCATAACCAGTGGTGCTGGTCGGCTCCCTGCGAGGACGACTGAACTTGACATCACAGGGCAGCCTCAACTCCTGTCCAAACACAATACTCGCAGGGGTCAGCCCAGTGGAGTCATTGATGGCAGACCTATATGTCATTAGGAACAACTGGATGTGTTGATACCAATCCTGTTGATGCTCGGCCACAACCTTTGCAAGGTGTTCCTTGAGAGTCCTGTTTAACCATGCCATCAGACTTAGAATGTAGGGCTGTAGTCCTGGTTTTATTTATTTCCAGCAAACGATGTATCTCCTGAAATTTTTTCGATTCAAAGTTGCGGCCTTGGTCTTAGTGGAGCTCCGTCGGTACCCCAAATCTGCAAATCAAGTGCTTGAATATTGAATCTGCACTGGTAGTAGCTTTTATGTTAGGAAGTGCAGAAGCTTCTGGTCACTTACTGAAGTAATCTATTGCTACCAGAATATATTGGTTACCCTCTTTAGTCTTGGGAAATGGTCCAGCGATGTTAATGGCTGTCTTCTGAAATGGGTCCTTACACTGTAGGCCCTCATTTTCCCACGACTATGGTGTATTTAGCCATGCATGTTTCTCATTGTCTACACCAAGCATCCACATCCTGGCAACACCTCAACCAATAGTAGCATTGACGGATCTTGACTAGAGTTTGGTTCACCCCTAGAGGTTCACCAGAGGTACAATCATGGATTTCTTTAAAAACCAATGCCACTACACTCCTTGAAAGTAGTAGTTGCATTGTATCTTCTTTTCCATTTGAACTTTACCATGCCCTCATTACTAGCCCATACACCATCCTCAAGGAATCCCATTGTGCCCAGTAATCTTTCACAGTCCTTCAGTCACTAGCGATCTGATGCCATATTGAATGTACAGTACCACTCTCTAGCCAGCTTTTAATGGGTGCTAGGTCAGGATCTTGTCACTGTGCTGCTTTCAAGCTGGTATTATCCCATTTTACTTCTCTGTTTGTTATTGTTGTTCGCCGAACATCTTATATCCTTTCATTTTCTCTGCCCTTTTGCAAGGTATTCATGAGAGGGCATCAGAATTGCTGTGAGTTCGGTTTTTTCCTGTGTTCTATCCGACAATCATATTGCTGTATCTGTTAAATTCATCTAGCAAGTTGCTTCCCTGGATTCTTAAATTATTGTAGCCACTTAAGTGCGGCATGGTCAGTGCGTAAAATGAATTTCCTCCCATATAAATATTTTTAAAACGTTGCAGAGAATTCACTACAGCCAATAGTTCTCATCAAGTGACACAATAGTTATGCTCAGGCTTAGACAAAACATTGCTGTAGTATGCTATTTTTCGTTCATTTCCATCTTGAAACTGGGAAAGTACAGCACCCAACCCTTCTCCGCTTGCATCTGTGTCGAGGATATACTCTCCATGTTGACAGTGTTAGGCAAGTATAGGGCTAGTGCACCGGAACTTATTTGAGGTCTTAAAAGGCAGTCTCACATGCTGAAGTCCATAAAAATATACTCTTGTCTTCAGTCAGTTGATGCAGTGGTTTTGCGATTGCTGAATACCCCTGCACAATCCGCCTGTAGTAGGTACAGATAACTTCTTTCTTCATGTTATTCGTAGGTTGAGGCCACTCTTGAACATATCAGATCTTATCAGGATCTGTTCACACTTCATCCTGTGATACAATGTGCCCCAGGAATCTTACCTCATGCTGGAACAGGAAGCACTTCTCAGGACTTAACCTAAGTTGGGCACGAAGAAACCTATCGAATACATCCTGGAGATTTTGCAAAAGTTTCTTCACAGTATTTACCACCACAATAAAGTCGTTCAGGTATACTGGACATGTTTTCCAAGTCAATCCATGCAGGACAAGTTCCATCAATATTTAAAAGTTGCAGGAGCATTACTAACCCGAATGGTAACACAGTGAACTGGAACAGCCCACTACCTGTCGTGAAAGCAGTCTTCTCCTTATCCTCAGGCTGCAGCTCCACTTGCCAGTAACCACTCTTCAGGTCCAGTGCAGAGGACCATCTGGTGCCAGAGAGTTTATCAAGTGTGTCATCGATACATGGGAGAGGGTATCTGTCATTTTTGTTGATGTTATTCAGCTTCCGGTAGTCAACTGGGGAAACCCAAGGACTCGCTGATGGTTAAATTATACCACACTCCATCATACCTACGATCGATCAACTTCTCTTCTTCTTCCTGTTTTGATAGAGGCAGCCGCCATGGTGCCTGTTGGATTGGCTATTAATTACCTGTGCTGATGCGCTGGTAGAACAGGCTTGTTCTCCCAAGATCAGTATCCCCTAAGGAAAAGACATCCTGGTTGCTTACACGAAAGGCTTTGACTTCCTCTATTTCTCCATCTGTTAGATTATTTCGGCAGCAGCTTAGTAAATGTTCTAGATTTGGGTTCAGTTCTTTCTCCGCATGCCCAATATGTGAGGAAGATTCACACTGGCCTAATTAAGAGACTGGTTTGTAGCTAGTTTTTGAGTTTCCCTGTTTCAGAACCCTTGATCGCAAATCGAGGTTGGCCACTCTAACTAGTACAACCTCGCCAACCTTGCAATGCTTCAAGCGAACAGGAGCATCATCAATCCTAATGTCTTATCTGGCTTAATCAGGTAGCTCATGTTGCCCCTTGGGTATTCCATAATCCTAGCTGCTATTTTCTGTTCATGGTTTGCTGGAATTGAAAAAGATGTGCTAACTACCACTTGCTTTACCTGAACTTCTAATTGGTCGGGAGTAAATAAGGCCACCTCTTTTTCGTTAATACACAGTACCTGTCCTTCCATATTAATAACGAATCCGTATCGATTCATGATATTCACTCACTCGCAGTAGATGTAGCCTCTCTCGGTACCCAGTGACACTTCTGAGTCACATATGCCGCATGTCATTCAGCCAGTTGCCCGAGACAGGCCGACCATTGCTTTGGACAGGCCCTATTCTCTTGAAAGTATTGCTCACTATCCTCCAACGGCTTGCTTGTTTCTACCCTTTTCGTCTCTATTCCTTCTCTCTCAGCTACTTGTTCACACATGATTTCTTCCCAGCTCATCTTCGTCTCTTCTTGGCTCCTCAACCCTTCTTGGGTCTTCTGAATCTCGTCTAGACTGCACTTAGTTTCTCCTTGTACAATCTTCATGACTCCTTATGTTCTCATTAGCTCTTATTGATCTTTCTTCATATCTTCTTTGCATTTTCCCATATATACTTAACTCATCTTCATCACTTTTCGGCTTTTCTTCAGTTCTTCTTGGCATTTCCCCTCTCTCTTTTGTTTATCGTCACGTCTTCCTGTTCAATATTCATCACTTTGTGACTCGTCTTCATCACTTCTGTTCTCTTCTTCAGCTCTTCTTTGATTTTCTTTTCCTGGCTGTAATTCTACCTTTGGCTGTTCTTCTCTTCTTTGGTGACAATTATTTGTCTCACTCTTCTTTTCATCATGGTGGTTCTTTATCTCCTTCATTTATTCTTCACATCTTTCGCGAAGTTCTTCATACTGGTTATAATTTACTTTGTGTCATTCAGAATATTTCTTCTAGGGCAACCCTTACATTCTTGATATCCTCAACACTAACCTCTTCAGCAGTCATCTGTCTCTAAAACTTTCACTAATTAAATAACCTAAATAATTATTTAATTCTATTACTGTTCTTAACTCTAAATGACCTATCTTAAACTTCTAATCTAAACTAACAATAACTCTATTTTATTCAAAACTAACACTAACTAAAAATTCACTAAAGTTCTTAACACTAAATTTATTCTGTAGAAAAAAAATTATCTTTTTTTAAAATTAATTTTGTAACTGAAACTTAAATCTATTAATTAGGGCTATCCCACTTCTGACTCTAAAATTTTTACGATTTAATAATGTTGTGGGGGAGAACTGGGTTTGTAACGTATAGCCTAATTACGTTTTATTACACAGTTTTATTGACTACTAATATTTACATTAATAATAAATAATTGCACTTAAAAATGCCTAATCACCAATTACTTGTACTTAAAAATCTTTATTCCAAAGTCATTCAGTGTCTGTCAAGTTCCACAGTCCGAACTCCTCATTGGGCCACACTCCTTGCGGAACTCAACGCGGCACACCCTGCGAAACTCTGCAGCCAAACTCACCGCGGAACTCCGTCACGGGACTCTGTCACCAAACTATCGCCGTAGCCGCGGCACTCACGGCACTCATCGTCGTGGGACTCGTCGCGGGCTCTCACGGCACCCGTCGCTGAACTCTCACCGCACTCCGTCGCCGACGTCGCACTTCCCTTCGCTTGGAATCCGCTCGGAACTCCCACGGAGACCGGCGTTGCGGCTTAAATAGTCGTGGGTCAATCTTTCCAGAACCGACGAGCGCAGTTGTGTCAAGTCGCGTCATCATGGGCCGACCCAATGGCCGAAAAGTCCAGAACGAAAACATTTATTCGCGCCACACCACACGGTGGCCTCGGGAAACCCGCAGATTTCCAGGCCACTTTAAGTGTCAGTGACAATAGTCCGAGGTGGGACGGTGAGCGGAGAGTGGAGGGTGATTTTTAGCCAGATCCTTGTAATTCAGACAGGCACACGTGCATGCGTGACATCAGCGCCTGTGCGGGGTCCCTGGCCATTCTCACTGGAAGGCTCACTCAGGTACCTGGCACGCGTCCCGGCCTTGCCTCCTAGCACGCATGTAAAATATCAACTTCTGTTACAACACTTATAACTAAGTTTTACACAACAAGAACATGCTAAGGATTTTCTAGATACACCAGAGACACACGGAATCGGTAATTCACACGAAAGACTATGCTTCTATGGTTAATTTATTCCCCGAACTTGCCCGAATGGTGTCGTTAAATTTTATCATGTGCCATGTTGCTTTTGCCAAATGTAAATGAAAAATCTCGTTCTGTTACTGGCCAGGTCCAAAATTTCTACCGCATAGCGAGGACAAATAGAGTAAATAAAATTGTCTTGGTTAAGATGGTTTTTAGAAGTAGTTATTTCTTAGTTTTCCACTGCTAAGTTTCCAGCATAAGAAGGGAAAATTGATATTCTCTCTACATATATTTTTGGGAAGATGGTTAAAATGTGGAAGAGTAAGACTAAATATCACTGTTTTGATCAATGAAAACTATAAAGTACTTTTTGTGCAAGACATAGTGAGTTAATCCCTCTGATGTCTGTTAAATAATAGCGGATTAACTTAACTTAATAGTTCAATTATGTTGATGGGGAAAACAAAACACAACAATATTATTTTATTCTAATTGAACATTAAAAAAAACTTTTTTCGTTGCTAGGTGTTATCTAAAGTATATTTGCTGCTATCACACTTGTGTAAAGTTTATATAGATAAAAGAACTACTTCAGAATTTCTGTTCTGAAATATAAATACAGCTGTAAGAGAACGAAGCAGTTCAGTGTTTTGCATCATGGCAGCCATACACATTGTAGGTAAGGATATTATAAAAAAGAAGAGTAAATATGTAGAGTAGCGGTATATGCGAAAAAAATTGCTAAAAATCCGAAAATACTTTTATTCTATGCTCTTTCACGTCCTCTTTTCAAATCAACCAGCGGAGGTAAGAAATTCCAAATACTTTAGGAGATATAGAATTTTTTAATTTTGCAATACAACACCTGTACAACCATTCGACCGGCACAATTTTTGTCATTTTGCCGTGTGTTCGTGAATGCGTAATAAATAAAATGGTCGATTAGGTCAGGTCAGTTGCATTATTAATACTTTCAAACTAAGCAGACATAAAAAATAATGTGAATTAATTTTAATGGCTGTTTAGTTTTAAAATATTTATAATGTGACTGACCTGACCAAACAAACCGGGACAAAGGATGAACAGTAGGAACTAAAATGGTCGATTAGGTCAGGTCAGATACATTATGAATACTTTCAAACTAAGCGTACATTAAACATGATATGATTTAATTTCAATGATTCTTTAGTTTTAAAGTATTTATAATGTAACTGACCTGACCTAACAAACCCGGACAAATGATGAACATTAACAACTCACGTAAAATATTTTTGTTACTTATTACTTGCGCAACAATATCCAAATAAAAAATAAGACTTTAAAATTAGAAACGTTAAAAACTCACCTAAGTTGGAGGCGGGTACATTTCCTTTGCCATTAGAAGGAAATGATGTAGTCGTTCACCTACGTCGCGATACCTGCGACGGAACATGAATAAATAAATAATCACGTATTGGTTCATTTGAATACTGGCCAATCACGGAACTGTCACATGACAAAATTGTCCAATAAGAAACATAATAGATACTCGTAAACAAGAAACAATCGTAATCGCCGCATGAATACACAGGTATTGTGATGAAAATTAAATATCTCCTAAAGTATTTGGAATTTCTTATCTCCGCCGGTTGATTTGAAAAGAGGAAGTGAAAGAGCATAGAATAAAAGTATTTTCGGATTTTTAGCATTTATTTCGCATATACCGCGACTCTACATATTTACCAAAATAAGTTTTCATTTCATCTTATATATGACAAAAGAGAAGCAACTTCATCCATGATAAATTGTATCGACCCAAGTATTTTTTTCTTGTGGATATGTAGTCAAAGATGTGTATTTACAAGGGGAGGTCGGTTACTCGTCATTGCTGATTTAGTCCAGATTTACAATACAAGCAGGGCTCGACTAGAAATGAAAATATCGCATGCGGGAGCTCCAGATGGCCAAACGTTTAGGACATAAAATTTTTGTCGCAGATCGGCCAATCATAATTTTCAAGCACTGGTTGGCGCAGCTGCAAGAGTTCGGAATCGTAATCCGAGGGTTGCGGAAGCGAGACCCCGTGCGGATTTTTTTAAAAATTTTAATAATATTTACGCCACAAATTAACCGAAATAATGTACAATATATTGTATTTATTTATATGTTCTCAAAATGCATAGGCTGTCATTATTATTTTTTATTAATTGCAACTCCATCTTGGGAAAATATTCACAATCCAGAGATTGATCGTGATTATTCACCTGTTAAAGTAATGACGCCCTATTAATTTGGTAAAAATATAAATAAATACAGTAGATTATGCATTATTTCTTTTCATTTGTGGCGTAAGTATAGTTAAAATAAAAAAGTCCCAAAGAAACAAAAAAAAAAGAATTTTCCGCACGTAGACTCGCAACCGCGACCATCACATTATGATTCTGAATTCTTGCGGTTGCGCCAACCACTGCTTGAAAATGATGATAAAATTAAAGATCTGCGAAAAAAATAATATATTTCCTAAACGCTTGGCTATCTGGAGCTCCCACTTGCGACACTTTCATGTCTAGTCGAGCCCTATATGTACTGTGAGTCGGGACGAAATCGGTGATGACGAGTAGCCGACCCCCCTTTGTAAGTAGCAATCTCATTTGCATAAATTTAATGAATTATTAAAAAAAAAACTTGGACCCAGCAAAATATAATTTTGGTAGGTAACTGCTTTTATTTTTAAAATGCTTCAAATAATATCATGGTAGTAAATAGCCTATAAAATCTGTTACAATTTTTAATAGTAGAATTATTACTACTCTTGTTCATGTTTCAATAAATTTATATGATCCATAATATAAACCTCGACCTACATGTAAATACATGGCTCTCCACTGAAAAGGTTCTGCGCTGTTATTAACCTGATGACCCAGCCAGGAGTGTACATAGAAATTTTCATTTGGTTGTGGGGAAGAGGGAGGGTTGGAATCACTGACCCCACATTTGCTTCCAAATTTTAATATTTATTGGCGGGCGAGTAATAGATTTTTTATAAATTCGCTGATTGAGGGAGGAGGGATGATATATAAAATACAATCCTGCCCTTGCAAATGCCCCAAATCCCAGTCAATCAGGAGATCTTATAGTGGGCGGTGCATGGGGATAAATTTTGGTACTTTATATTCCTGATATTGCTCGAGATTATATTTACCTAAAGAGAGGAAGTATGCACTGTCCGTGACTGATGGGAAAATCCCTGCCAGGAATGCGGCCGCGAAGAGGAGCACTGACGTCATGAGGGACACGGAGACAAGGGAGTGTGTGATACTGTGCAACGTTAAAACATTGACTCGACTCAAAGAATACAATACAATGTTGTTGCTTAGCACCACGAAAAAGAATTTCTAATCACTTCTACAAAGCGATAACCCAAAATAAGGCATGCTTCGAAACTTTTCACATGCTTCAAAGTACAGCTACGAAAGTTATAGTAAGACATGAACTCACCAT
This sequence comes from Bacillus rossius redtenbacheri, assembly GCF_032445375.1. Classification (NCBI taxonomy): domain Eukaryota; kingdom Metazoa; phylum Arthropoda; class Insecta; order Phasmatodea; family Bacillidae; genus Bacillus; species Bacillus rossius. The sequence goes on along the minus strand of NC_086330.1, from coordinate 179,124,803 downwards.
TAATATTCGATTCCAGTTTCATAGACAGAAGTATGTAAAAGTCGTGTGTCGAGGGCCGCAAGTATGAATATAAGATATGCAGTTGACGAAACGTCTATATTGTAATATTTGTAATAATTGTTATTGTATATATGTGTTTACATAATTATGATTTTTCAGGCATAAATAAAACATATCGCTTCAGATTTTTCTTAACATTTTTCCAAAGGACACGCCAGTTCTGACTCCGAATCAGTATTATCACTTGGCAGTGCAGCACATGATGACTCGTTACTATCAGTTTCAGAGTCGCTGTCGTCACTATCTAGGTTAACAATAATACTGTCTATCACTTCTTCCAATATTTTTCCTCGACGTGCTGCACGTGTGTACAAAATTCCGCCCAGTCTTCTTTCGTCACTGATGAAATTGAAGCTTCTGTCTAGTCTTTAATTTTAGTAAGTGATAAATCGCCAGTGACATTCTCTCTAACTAGTCTCTTGATTTTTCCCCATGCTAACTCGATTGCATTTAGATCACACATGTAAGGAGGCAGTCTTGAGTACTGTGTGACCAAATTGATTGATTTTACAGTCTATTCTGTATGCTTTTTCTTTGGGCTTATGCAGTTCTACAAGCTTGTACAAATCTACTTTGTGCATACTCTCGTTGTATTCAACCCCGTTGTTCTTCAGCCACAGCATAACGTCGTTTTTTACTGCATACTTGGACGGGACTTTATTAATTTCCATACTATGATATGGAGCATTGTCCATAACAACTACAGCATTTGGTGGAAGATTAGGCAATAACATTTCGTCTATACATGTTTAAAAATTTACATTATTCATTTGAACATTGTAATCTCCCGCGGCAGTTCCTGCTTTATAAATAAGCAGTGCATTAGGAATGAATCCATTCTCAGTACCTGCATGCAACAAAATAAGCCTTCTACCTGCGCCAGCATTTGTTTGAACTCCAAATTCATCTTCATGTTGCCAGCATTTAGAAACAGTTAAATTACTGTCTATCCAACTTTAATCTAGATAGACAATTTCTGTGCCAACTTCGCGGTAGTGTCGTATTTTGCGAAGGCAGTCATTACGCCATGTCACTATGTCCGCTCTTTCAACGAGTATTTTTCTCTTGGACCTGCACTTCCTCCACTTAAATCCCATCAAGCGATGTAGCGATCTTGATCCCCATGGAAACTCTATTTTGTTCTAGATTATAGCAAAAATTTCGGGACAGTTTGAATTTTCTTCTCGTGAAAATAAAAGTCATGTATTATATTTCTGATAACGCATGTATTGAAATCGTTCACAACCATTGTAGTGTGTTTTCGCCAATCACTTCGGTTTTACCAGGTGTTGATAAAGAACTGTTACTTTTAGTTGAATTGCGTACTTTGTTCTCCTTTCTTATTCGTTTCACCGTTGGTTCGCTTACACCTAAGTAATGAGCGGCTCGATGTGTTGCTTGAATCCAGGGAAATGCTAGGACACCTTCTTTAGCTTCATTGTCACACTTCTCAATAACCGTACATATAATTTCGCGTCCTTCACTGTGTATCACTTTCATTCTTTTAGTTCCGCTAGAAGCTATTGCCAAAATAAAGATTGCTATTTACAGTGGCCACATTCAAACAGTTACAAATAAAAGTACTAGCAATTATAACGGTAACTGAAACAAACGTTTAGGTCTACTTGTCTATACAAACATTAGAATTCACGTGTTAAACTGACAGCTCATTTCGAATCAAACTCGACTTCTAGAGAAGAGGACCGATGTTTGCGCGCAAGACTTCACACCGTTCAGGCGACAAGCAAACAACTGCCCCCCTCCCCCCCCGCCGCTATTAAACGGAAACCAAACCGCTACCACCCCTACCACTTCATACCCGTGCCAGGGATCTTCCCATCAGTCACAGACAGTAAGTCTCATGTACATGTAACGATTCCAAATAAAATATAAATTCGAATTTTAGAAACCCAATGTTGCAATGTAAGAGTACATTATAAAAATATCAAAAAATATTTTTTTGAATCAATTTCTCAGCGTCTAACAAAGTTAATGCAATGCATCCTGACTCATTTTATACCTGTATAGGGCATAGGTACACATTTATTCATGTACATCGTAGGTTAAATACAATATTTAAACAGGATACAAATGTATAGAAAAGAGAGGAAAACATTTTTTCTATCTATCGGTTACATCAATGCTCGCTTAAATGCAATATTCTTTAAAGCTAAACATGTCACAATGTGAATGGAATGTAAATTAGACTTGTACGTACTCATAGTAAATATATAAGAGTACGTACCTTATAAAATAATCAATATATAATTTTTATATTAATTTCTCAGGATAAATCTCTCACAAAGTTAATGCAATGAATACTGACTCACTTTCTACAGGGCATAGGTACAAATTAATGTAGATATGTACATCGTTGGAATACATAGTTTCAGTATACAGGCAACAAATGTGTACAGGGAAAATGTCTATAGTCGTATAAGAATGGCGGAGCTGGCATAGGGTTCAGAGTGAGGATTGAGGATGGGATCAGTGACCGACCGCCCTTATATCACGGCTGTCTTCTAGGTTTTCGTAGGCTCGAGGGTGCTGTTGACATATTAGTTAAATATTTAACGCTAGATTGCAGGAATCATTTATTGCCAGGGCGCCCACCATATTGTAGGCCATCTTGGCCGCCATATTGAAAATCCAAAATTTTAAGGCTAGAAATTCGAGGATATTTCCCAAAAACATCAAATAAAATCACTTTTTAAAAATTTTATTGATTTGATTAACTTTGTTTTATCCTCTATCAATACAAAAACATGATTTTATTAAAATAACCATAAAATAAAGTTAAAAAAAACACAAGATTTTTGAAAAAAAAAAAATTTATTACATTGATTTTATTCTACTACACGAAAATTTTCCAAAGTTAGCAGTCTAATGAACATTTGTTTCTGCATGGGCTTTAGCTGACTAATGCACAGCTCAAATCGGTTTATGGAAGACAGAGACTAGACAGACAGTTTACTGACATAGACTTCCTCTTCCGACAGAGTCTCACAAAACAGCGCTTAACAGACTGCTTCACATCGTTAAAACTGTAAATGAGAGTTTTAGTAGTCTTGAGAGCGCACTTATTCACTTGGTCCACGAACGGATACGGTTTACCATATTCACAGTCCAGCCACAAGCAGGGGCGGACTACGGATTGACTTCTGGGTGAGGCACCGGTAGTCTTGACAATATATAATTCGTGTATATTAATTCAGAATTTGTATTATCCAGTCCATATTTTATCCTTCTGGGGGGGGGGGGGGGCATGTCACATGCCCCCGTGCTCCCTTTAATTCCCCATTGGCCACAAGATATATTATAAAGGTCCATACGTTTCCACTTCATCAGTAAGCTTATTGATAATGTTCTGCTTAATATCGTCAAGAGTAAATGTCTTTTGGATCGCCAAATGTATATTGCACCACACCTTACCTCTCTTCACAAATTTTTAGGTTATGAACAGAGGCAGGCGGATGCTGAAAGCTCGTGGACCAAGGCTCATGAAGTGTTTTGGTGTGCGGAGAGGTTAGTTAGAGTATCAACAGGGCTGACTGGTCATGCACACTCACAATACACCATCAGAGTATTACTTAATGATTAAAAAAAAGGAAATTTCAGATAAATAATTTATTTGTATAAATTATTTTAAATTACACCATGACTTTTGTAATATCAATTGGATTTTAAATTCTTACGTTAACATAATACTGATTTTTATTATATATAAGTTTTATCTTATCTGGGGCCCCCTTGAAAAAAAAAATTTCTTACAATTATTACATGAAAAATTTCTTACAAAACATTTTTTTTTTGTTTATCAAAATATCTTTAGTCCATGTTACATTGTTTCGTTGTTTGAAAATTATATATTAATTAAAACGTTGCGTTGGTTCAAATAAATTTCATTAAAATAGAAGAGAAGACAAGTTTGACGAGAAGTCCACGAAATTTTCACATAGGTAGTGTTGATAAAAAAAAAGGTTAGTAATTCATGCCAAAAATAATAAAATAGCCGTCGGCTTTCCTGAATTAGGTGCGGTCACTTCATTATGCTTACGGGCTGCCGAGGACAGGCCCCCAACACCACAGCACAAGTTGGTTCAAGTTTACCGCATGGCCGGTATCGTGGAACCGCTAATTAACATAAAAATAACAAAGAATATTAACACCCCCGGTGCTACAAACATTTCCCTACGTTCTTAAGCAATAATACAACAAAACTTACCACTTAGTGCGGTTGAAGATGCTTAATGCATCTTAAAAGCTTAAAATCACACAATAAAGAATTTTGGAGTTACTAAAACATGGCGTCAAGGTGCTGGAAAAGACCGTTTGTGGTCTGTAAGTGCAAGACGAAGAAGGACATTGAACATGGCACTCGTAGAGAGTACTTTTTTAAAACAACAAAAGATCGATTATTACTGGAGCATTAATTCTATTACAAAAAAAATTGACTTATAATTTCTTAAATATACCTTCACATATTTACTATAATAATTAAATTGTGAACACATTATTCACAATAGATAAAAAAAAAATACATTGACACAATAAAAAAAAACTTGATGTGTTCAAACATTTAAATTACACATAATTATAATTATTACAACTTCGTTCAGAATTAACTTTTAAATATTTAAATAAAATATTACCATTAACAAATACCAATATAGAATACTGAGAACGTGTGGAAATCAGTTCACCCAAAAAAAAAGAAAAATAATTATAAATAAATAAGTTGAGCAAGTGCCACCAACATTACAATGGCACATACTCCCCCCCTCAAAGCAGACGCTACTTTCTTAAAATATTATGTATTTTTATTTTTATATTATTTATTTATTTTTATTTATATTATATTTATGTATTTAAAAATTTAAATATATATATTTTTTTAAGTTTTTTTTTAAAAGTTGCCATTAAAACTAAAGAGACATAGTAATTAATGATGTCAAAGCTACAAAGACTGTATTAGATATAGAAATCAAGAACTTAAATCATTATACTGCTGAAGAAACAAACACCACAGAAACGAGCATAAAACTCATATATATATACTGAGAAACAACAAAATATTATCCTTACAAACTCAATACTCAATGAGAAATATTCACCTCTACATACAATTATTATATAAACTGGGGACCACTCATCCCTTCTTATAAAAAAAATTATTTAAATGCTCGCTCAAGAAATTACCATAGAAAACTTGGTCTCGACATCAACATCAATTAGCTGAACGTAGGAAGCTCACATACCTGCGAGAGAAAAATCTCAAAGCTAAAGTGTAAATTAATCGAAGATCAGACTACCAAAATACCGAAACCTTTTTTTATGTGTGATTGTAGAACAAACAGGACAGAATGGTGGTACAAGTACCCAGGACAACCAGTTACATACTATATATATAAAAGAGGACCATACCTCATATAAAATGCCCGTCGGCTTATTCAGAATAGTGGGGACTCTTTACCTCCTACTTATTCAGCTTAATGGGGGGTTCTCCTACCTCCTCCATATTAACATAATTGGGGATTCTCTACCCCTTCTTATTATAAAAAAAACTTACGGATTCTTTACCCCTTCTTAAATCCTGATCACTAAGATCCTGATCTTATGATACCGCTCTGAAGACTGCAGCTCAAACAACACATGAAGATAAACATGAGCCCAAACAAAAGGAAACAAAAATGTTTAAAATGCTTATTCAGCGACAACACAAAATTGAAAATAAAAAAAGAGAAAACGGTCGTCCAAAGGTGAATGACTAAGTCCCATACCTTAGACACTCAAGAAATAATTTAGTACCTGCAAAAGCAAGCTTGACCACTAACACAAAATATAACATGAATAAAGTTACGATTCAGCAAAGGTGAAGTGAATAAAAAAAAGAACTGCCTGCAATGTATTAAAAGGAAAAAATTTTGAGAAGAAATCAGTTGAAACCATACCTTACAATGAAGAATGTGTCACTATACCACAGTCTCACCAAGCAGAACTCCACTACACGAAATTCACCAGAGATGGCTGAAACGGTGAGTCGCAGCAACACCGAGCCGAAGCCGCAACCACCCTAGCAAACTCCATGCAGCAGACACCCCACCGGAGAGATGTCATACAGCAACAACCCTAGTACACAAATCAAAAAACAAGAACAGTATCTAAGTTTAAGGGGATTGGTGCACCAGCATCGTATTAAAAAAAATAATATATTTGTTAATGATTCAGCTGCTAGAGAAGATTTGAACCATTCTGGTGTAAAATTTATTTTTTTATTTTTTTATTTTAATTAAGTTATTGCTGATTTTCGGGAATTTTTTAAATTCAAGCTTTATTAAAAAACTATAAATAATTCAGTGGTAAAACTTTTGCAGATAAATTTTCAGACACGGGAGATATGACTGTGACCATTATTTTATCTGTAATCATTATTAATTTAACGTATTTACAATTTGAATTTTAATAACTGAGCTGCTACGAAACTGCGTGATATTCATTTGCGAATTTAATAACATTCGCGTTTTCATTTGTAATTCAAACGCCTACATATATGTCGGCTGAATGATTGACTTTATTTTAGTCTTTAGCTTATTGCAGTCGGATCTAAAGTAAAAACGTAGCTGTAGAAATTTGAGCCGCGTGCAAGCTCGGATACGAGGAATTATGGAGCGCGCTGGACAGTAGTGACACCTTGCGATAGTTTTCCAAACTTTTTGCAGCTCGTTCCCACTCTGCCACAGCTGTCTGCTGTTTACGAAGAGGAGACGGGATTTCGCGGGAAACTGATATGAAGGCCAACGTACTCATTTTCAGTAGATAAGAGAACGTGTTTGGTTTAGCTCGGCGTATAATTGAATGGTTATTCTCTGTTATTATTTAGCACAGTGATTTAGCTAGATGTTTTTTGTTGCAAGCGTAAGATTTATTCAGGAATAAAATGCAGAAGAAACCTCCACCAAGCACAGTACACAAAATAACAAAACTATCGAAAACCATTAGAGCGCTTCGAAAAAAGAACAAAAAAAGATAAGTGATTATTTTATTATAGCTTTTTTTACCATATATTTATTTTTCAGAGTTGCGTATGTACAACGCGATGGACGCGACGCGACAACAAAAATATGTGCAAAATTGTAAACATTTTTTTTTTCAGCAATGCGTGAACCATTCATAAACTATACTCAACATGTATCCGTATAATTACGTTTGATTTTTTTTATGACAGGCATCAATGTTAACATGTTTATTAAGCCACAATAGACTTTTTTCAGAAAACTAAGTGTAGCAGAAAACACTCAACATAGTCTCACACAAAATCAGTTTACATGAATGCAGTTTTAAGAAGTAAGCAACGTAAATAATAGTTAAACATTATTTAATATCTGCTGGTAACGTTTCCAAAGTATCAGCTTCGCCTTCATTCACGAACAATATTCGTGAGCTTATTTATGTATTTTGCTGGCTATTCGTTGGTGACTGTTAGGACTGCAAAATTAGTAAATATTTTTCATCCTATCCTGAGTTAAATCTAAGTGTGCGCGGTTAGATGAGGACCTAGATGTGTCTCAGGCTTACGCCTTTACACTCTACTCATGCGGGGTATTAACCATGCGCGTAAGGGCGCGTTGCCATTGACCTGTAGGATAGTCTCAACAATCCTCTACGGACTCGAAAAATGTCACCTGCTCATTGGCTACTTGACTTGTGACAACTGTTTGTTGTAATGCTTGTGATCATCGTTGATTTGGTTGAGGAGTTTTCAGTGATTCAGAGCCTCCTCCCATTTAACTGTGGCCGAATTGAAGAAGCAGTACACATGTTACATGCTTGAATTCATAGCGAATGGAAACCACAAATATTTACTGATGTAGTGGTTGGTAAAAAAAAAATATTATTCGTATCGCGTCCATCGCTTCGCGCCATGTTGGCTCCTATATTATATGGATTTACAAAATATAACGATTCATTTACGACACTTAAGATATGTAGGATTTTAAGAATTCACTTGAATTATTATTTAAGAACATATTTCAGGATAACTTGTGAAGACGCTCGTACAGACGGCACCGGTTGTGATGACTCATTGTTAACAGATCAGGGGCCATCTCGTGTACACGAAGTGACATTGATTTTCGAGTTATGTTGAAGTTTCACATAAGTGTTACATTGAAATGTGTCCGCTACAAATGTTCAGGAATTATAATTTTGAAATCGAGTAGAAATATTCCTGCAATTAGCATTAGGTATATTTTAATAGACATTGAAAGCGAATCATTAAGTAGCTTCAAAATCCAAATACCAGAATACAGATAGTCTGTAACAATACAGACCTCACCGACTAGATATGGTCCAGATTGTTAATACTAACACATTTGAAAAAACTGACTAGTTACTGAATATGTTGAAATTTTGCAAACCTGTTATTTTAGATGATTGGTGATGTAATAATGTCTCTTGGAAACTACATAAGATTTTAACTGCTTTTATTTCTCCATAAATTCGCAAATCACAATGGCGGCCATTTTAAGATCACGATTTAGTTCTTAAATTTTAAATTAGTTCATTTGTTGAGAGCCTGGTACAATGTGTCTGACCACTAAAGTGATCCGAGCCGCGTAGTGTATACTACTGCGAGGTTGCCGAAGTATGCTCGGGTTGGGACGAATTTCGCTGTGAAGAAACAAAGGTTTTTAATACATGGAAAATTATCCCAAAGCCGAAAATTTGTACAGTAGTAGAATGAACATTTCTTAGTAACACGTCAAAAGTTTAAGTACTGCCGCAAACCTTGTGCGTCACACCAAAAACGAGCAGTTAAGTCCAAAATGACAATTTTTTGCAACGATCCACAAAAATGGATATTGCAAATGCAGTTTATGGAGTAGACCGTCAGTATGGAACCCAAAATAATCTAGAAACATTGCCCCATCTGAGGATAGTGATAAAAAGCGCAAAGTTTAAACATGTTTCTATAAAATAGACCTTTTAAATCATTAAAGTTAACGAATTCACTTTCATTCAATTTTAAGGAAATATAAATACATCTTACATAAAATTAAAGAGCCCAATGTGGAAATCGCTTAGAGTAAACGTTGTTGCATATTTATTCATCTTTAAATTGGTATATTTTTTAAGTGTCTCATACAATTAGTCTGACCACTAAAGCGATCCGAGCCGCGTTGTGTATACTACTGCGAGGTTGTCGAAGTAGGCTCGGGTCGGGACGAATTTCGCTGTTAAGAAACAAAAATTTTTAATACATGGAAAATTATCTCAAAGCAGAAATGTTGTACAGTAGTAGAATGAACATTTCTTAGTAACACGACAAAAGTTTACCGATGAAACCTTGTGATCACACCAATAATGAGCAGTTGAGTCCTTAATGATAATTTCTACAATGATCCACAAAAATGTTTCGTAAATTTAATTCTTTTTTAAGCCGGTTCTCATTATGGCGCCAAAGTAATATAATAGAATGTCCTACATAGTAACTGTGATAAACACCTCAAAGTTTAAACATCCTATTATTAAATTGGTAATTCTAATCATAAAAAGTAAGAAATGTTTTTTTTTATTATAGAAATTTGACTACATGTTACATAAATATGTTGAGCGTAGCGTCAAAATCACTTCATAAATATTGTCTGTGTTTTTTTGTAAGGTTTAAATGTGTATATTTTGAGTGTCTGGTACAATAGTCTGACCACTGATGTATTTCAAGCTGCGTAGTGTGTGTGCAGCAGTGTTAAAGTCGCTCGTGCCGGGACGTTTTTTGCTCCAGAAAACTAAGGTTTTTAATGTATGGTAATTCCAGACTGAATTTTACTCTGAAAGAATAAAGGTTTCCTAACTGCTAGTGATTTTTGCTGCAAACGTAGATAAAAATCTTCCAGGATACGATTTGCTTAGGTAAAAATGTTAGTATGATCAACTCTTTAATTTATAAATTATAAATAAATAACAATAGAACTTCCCGGAAAGTTGTGATAAACTGACGATATTACGCGAGTAGCAGACCCGTATGTGACTACAGAGAAAGGCTATTTTCCTTGACCGTTAGGATTTCTGGGACGAACACCCTCTCACAGCTGGGGTCATAAAATAGGTCAAACTCTTGCAAAAACATCTACCACCGCTCTTTGCCACTAGCAATTCAACGAAGTAAGCTAGGCGCAGCACTCCAATGAATTAACTTAGAAAAAAAATTACTAAATATGTAATTCTATCAATACATTTTACAACACAACTTGTGTTTTATTTATTTTCTGGAAAAAAATAATATTATCATACGAATTATGTTATAAAAGTGACAAAACGCAATAAGCACATTTACGGTGTATCGTTTTCTTCAATTGTTATGTAGTAAACTAATTTCATACAATTAAATATATATAATTTATAATATAGACTACATTAAAATTTTGCACAGTTCTGATGTAAAATAATATACTTAATGTATTAGAAATAAAAAATAATTATATTTTTTTGGTATTAAAATAATTTTTAATAATAAAATTTTTGTAACAAAATACGAACACACATATATAAAACCAGAGGTCCTCTAGAATTTTGATTTATAAGTTCCAAGCAGAAATTGTTTATTGTTAATTTTATTGTATCAAAAATCATTCATATAAGAAAAAAGAATATGTATATCTCAATAGATGTAACATGAATACACCCTATCATATGCATTAAATATATTTTATGTAATCCCTAAATAAGACCAAGTTTATTAAGTGTCACAGTACGCAACGTGTTTCAAAGCTCGCCGGCCGTGAAAGATCAGTACGGCCGCAGTACACTGCAACGCTCGGGCAGCTTTAATGAGGCAACTAATTATGCTAGACTCTTTATAAATATACTATCTTAAAGCTAAAAGTATAATTAAAAACATTTATTTAGACATTTTTCCGCATTGGGCTCTTCAAATCGGTGTAAATCGTATTTTTATCTGGGTGGCAAAGATAAAAAAAATATATGTCGTGAATTAATCGCTTTATATCATATCTTAAATATTAAAAATTTAAAATTTTTCTAACATTAATGGGTGTATTACAGTTTCTAGATTATTTTGGTAAGTTTACGGACAGTCAGAATTAATAACTGTATAAATGGGTAGCATTTTAATGGACTGATGCAAGTTGCTGTCACCTAGGACTTAAATGCAAATTTTCGGTGATAACGCACAAGGTCCACAGCGGTAAACTTTCGGTATGTTATTAAGCATAGTCAACTCTACCACAGTACAAAAATTCAGCTTTGGACAAATTTTTCAGTAACACGAAAGTCAACGCGGGGAAGGGCGGCTACCTGATCCGAGAATGAATGATAGGGTGAGATGGGAAGCGAAGATAAGAGCTGGTTGGGTGTCCGTGTTGGAGAGAGATATAGAGAGAAAGGCGATATTGTGGAAGACCTTCGAAAGATTCCCGCTAGATGGCAGGCCTCAGAGCTGCAACCTTCGACAACCTCCCCTCACAGAAGCTCTCTCGCCACTAACTTGCTAAATCTAAGCCGCTAGCTTATATACGTGCTGGCTGGCCTTACAGTAGTAATAAACAAGCATTTATGAAACACTTAAGCTCATTTCCAACAAATTCTGACGAATGACTGTTTTTTGTCCTGCACCAATCCCCTTAAAACAAAACAAACCTGCAAGAAATTGAAGACTGATTAGGTGGATAAAACTACACTGTGTAATGTGTGGAAAACATGTGCAATAGCTGTGTCGTGTGGACAGATGTACAAGACACACAACACCTACACAACACCCCACATCCCCACATGAACCAACACACACATAACTTACAAAACAGAAATTTCAAAAAGTATATGTTTTGGATGACAAGACAAAAAACAAAACCCAAATACTAAAATGTTATTTTAAAAGATGACACTAGCAAGACAAACAAAATAGAAAAGCAATGAATCAAAGCTAGCACTCAAAAAAAAAATTAATTATTATTTAAAAACAAATGAAATCACAAAATATTATTAATCTAAATTTAAACTATTATTAAAAATGAGTGATTGGATCTTCCATGGCAGATATATGGTTTGATAAAAAAATGACTGAGGCCTGCAAAAATGAAAAGTGCTGGTGAAGCCTAAACACTTCTCAACAGGACTTGGTTCTGGCTCATGGCTCTGGCTCAGAGGACCTGCCTAAAATAAAAAGTTTGCTCTCTGGCTAAACTTGACCAAAGTCAACAACACAATTAAAACACAACCCAAATATCGTCTGGAAGTCACTTACTCCCACAGTACAAAATTGCATACATTAAAACTATAAAACCCTTTAATAGTGCTTAAAGAAAAGATTCAAAAGAGAAAACGACAAAATTCTAACAAGACAACCACTGACCTTTTACTGCATCTCACTGAAACAAAATAATTAAAACAAAACAAATGCAAAATAGTGAAATTAAAATAAAAAATTAATAGGCTCAAGAAAAAAATTTAAATGATGATCCAACACAACTTAAGACAAAAAGAATATATTACCCAAATACTTGATTCAAAGATACTGCAGATTAAATACTTATACAACAACTTCATTACCTCAATTATTACTTGTGCAATGAAAAGCACTAGAACACACATTAAATGAACTCATTAGGAAAACGGCAAAATGTCTCTTGTAAGAAATTAGATAAAATACATACCCAAGATGACCTACAACAAAACATGGGCAAGGAAACAACATTAAAATTATTAAAACCATCTGCTACAAAAGAACTTATTAAACGCTGGCAACAAAACAAGAAAATATACCTATCATGGTTAGATTATGAAAAACGTGCCCCAAATGGTGATACAAGAAAAGTAAACAAACATCACATCAATTAAATATTACTGAAGAAACCACAGACTTTTCAACATATGGCAATCTGCAAAAAAAAATCAGAAACATTGAAATATTATGAAAACGAGAAATAATGCTTAAACAGTTCTCTCACGAACAAAACCTGCAATCTTATAAAATTGAAATATCATTTAGAATTATATTAATAAAGAATATGCAAATTATGAAATTAAAACCACGACAATTTTATAGGTTAAAAGGAATATAAATTTTAAAACTCTCAAACAATTTGAAACCACATTTTACAAAAAGGAAGCATATTCGACAAAAAAAATCACATTCGAAAATAGGAAGTACAACGTCAAAAAGGAAGCACATTAAAAAAAGGAAGCACAGTTGGGATCACAATTAACGAACAGAATGTACATTTTCACTTAAATTCTACTCAGTAGGATAATATCCCATTAGTAGGATACGATCGGTCGCAAGATGCGGTAGTTAGTATACAATGCCTCCAAAAAAAAAATATCTCCAATATTCTTTGGCTCCAAAAGTCAAAGACTCGAGAAGTCTTTGTTTCGAACTGTCTTTGGCTCCAATGCTCCAACAGCTCCAACAGCTTCAATTACACTCAAGCTCCAATTGCTCCAACAGCTCCATGTGCTCCAACAGCTCCAAGATCTCGAAAGCTCCAAATGCTCCAAAGTCCCAATGCTCAAAAGGCCTTAATGCTCCTAATGTTCTAACAGCTCCAATTGCTCCAACAGTTCCAAATTATCCAAAACTCAAATTGTTCCAAAGCTCCGATTTCTCCAACAGCTCCAAATGCTCCAATGCTTTAAATGATCCCAAGCTCTAATTGCTTCAACAGCTTTAAATTCACCAATGCTCCAAGTGCTTAAAGTGCTCAAATGCTCTATAGCTGTAATTGAACATACAGCTCCAATTGATTCAAACAGTTCAAAGTGCTCCAAGGGCTCAAATGCCTCCAAAAGTTTTTGGCTCCAAAAGTATTTGGCTCCAACTGCCCAAGAGCTCCAACAGTTCCAATTACTCTAAGAGCCCCAAATGCTCCAAGTGATTTAATACCCCCAAAGCTTTAATTGCTCCAATAGCTCCAGTAGGCATCGAGAGTTAATTTATCTCATACAAGAAACTCGTTGCAAATAGTTCCTATTTTGGCCAACAGAAGTCGCCATATTTTGTGTTGAGGTTAAATATTATTTATTTATGTGGGATACAGGATGATCATTCACAATCGCAAAAGAGTTCTTCGCTAGACATCAAGGATAAGTATGTTCTTCTTGAATCATAGTGTTACTCAGCTTTTTAAATACATGTATATATATGCTTGCAAATTTAATACAATAATATGCCAAGCATATCTATATACATTTTATGCATATGCATATTTTTAACAGTTATATTCTAAGATTTTTTTTATGCCAAGCATACTATGTATATATAAATCATTTATATTATATATATAATGAGAACTGGATTTAGTGATTATAGAGTTGGTTTTATATGTATGCTCCTGATTCATCCTGTAAATATTCTGATTGTATTCTATGTGTGATCTTGATTATTCATGGAAATATTTTGTTGTGTTTCTCCATGTGCTCGTGGTTATTTCTAAAGAAAACTATTTTGCATGTAATTTTTTTTTCTGAGATGAGGCATGCTAGTTTCTTCGGAGTTTCGTATCAATTGCCTAATTACTTTTACTAAATAAACTTTTACAATATTTTAATTAGGAGAAATTTAAACAAAAAAAAATTCATTTCTCAGACGATTTTTATGTCTTTAAAAAACTGAGAAACACTATCATGGAAATCGAACTTCGTTCTCCTTGATGTCTAGCGAAGCTCTACTTCTCTTGCGATTGTGAGTTAGTATCCCGCATCCCACATACAAAAAAACTTACCTCAACAGTAATATATATAACAGCATGTTTTGGGACAATGTCTTTCTTATGGGACTACAGCTTGATGGCTTGATAGCTTGTTGGCTTACCAATGTCTTTCTTATGGGACTACAGCTTGATGGGTTGATAGCTTGTTGGCTTACCAATAGTAAAGAAACGACCATGTTCGGGAGTGTCCACCGCCCATGGTTTATGATCAGGCTCTCAATGGCAATCTTTTATGTTGCCACATACGCCATCTTGGAATCCTCAGTTTTTGAAAATCTGTAATTTTTTTACTATAATTTCGGAATTTTTTTTATAAATAATCAAAAAAATTCGCTTATAAAATAATTATTGATTAGATTAATTTCTGTCCTTGGTTCAATCCTTGCTCGATGCAAAAAAAAATTAGGAAAAAAATTATTATTTAATAAAATTTTGTGAAAAACCCTAAAATCGTTATTGATTCACTATCTACTAGCCTCCAATTGATTCGATGAATTACTGTCCATAGTTAGATTCTTGTTATATGCAAACGGTTTATTTTAGAAAAAAAACTCATTCAATAAAAAATATTGAAAATTCAAAAAAAAAAAAAATGCTTAAATTCCTCATCCACTAACCACCAGTAAGCTACCGATGCCATCTTGTGAAATTGTAATTTTTTAGCTAGATATTTCGAAAAAATAAAATAAAATCCTTGAGGAGATCGATTCCTGTCCTTCGTTTTATCCTTGCTCGATACAAAACAATAAAATAAGATAAAACATATTAATTTTAATTCAACATTGTGGAGAAAGGTTCGACAAATAAAACAAGAATACAAATTAAATAATTAATTATCTAATTTCTACAAGAACAAAAAAAAAAAAACAAAACATGAAAATTACTACCATTTCTCGATTTCTACAATCTTCTTAGAGTACAAAGCAAGTCCTTTGCATGCCTTGACATGGGTTTTCAGGGAAAATCTACATGACAACCAGCTACGTATATCAGTGTCCAGGAATGCACGTCCAGTAGGTGGCAAGGCTCATTAATTTGGTAGCCAGGCATGTCTATTCAGTAGCCAGACACATTAACAGCGACAAGGTACATTCAGTTTGTGGCTGACATGTCCAGTTATCAGTTGGGCATCTCCAGTCAGCGACCAGGCACGAACAGTCTTTGGCTAGACATATTAGGTACGCCCAGTTGGTGGCTAGGCACGTATTTTCAGTGGCCAGGAACACAAGTCCAGTAGGTGGCAAGACGCATCCAGTTGGTAGCTAGCCACCTCTATTCTGTAGCCAGACACGTAGTCGGTGGCTATAGAGCATCCCACTCTTAGATTGCAGTATGGAAGTAAATGGGCGCATTCTCTCTCTCTCTAACACACGCCGATTGCCGTTAGCACTGTCCTTGTTTCTTCGTGCGTTGTTGCCAAATATCAAACGAAATTTAAAATTTTAATTTTTGGACCAAGCTTTTTTTCATATTGTATAGAATCAAAATACGCATCAGGCAATGCTTATTTTGAGTACTTAACAATATTTTAAGTGTCCGAAAAAATTAAAAAACATAACTTATTCGCTGCGAACTGTTTTGAAGTATTCCGATATGTTTCACATAAAAAAAAAACCTACATGTGTATTTCATTCAGATTTTTTTTATTAGTAAATTAATGCCTTAGGACGCCACCGAACAAATGTTAAGACAAAAACTGTACAGGTTTCACTTAAATAATTTTTTTAATATATTGAAATGCATTTTCTCACAAACTGACACATCAAAAAGTTGACCCGCGGAAAATTTTTTTTCTATTAAAGATAGATGGGGGACGAAAGCGAGAAAAATGTTCACAATGAATTGAATTAGTTTTTAAAAGCAGCGCCATCTCAATTGCTTCTACAGTTTCCGTGGAAATAGCTGTTAAAGATGTGTCTTATCAGTACAAGAGCGCGCGCTGCCGTCGTAAGAGGAAACAGGGCCGTGTGTTTAGATAAGTGGGGTTCTGTCCTACAAGCAATTTCAAATACATGGCTTCCTTAGTCAACAAAAAATATTATAATCGATTCTTGAACATAATATTTAAAATGTATGAAATAAATACGAAGGAATTTAATAGCGATCATGGTACAAAATTTTGAATTATTTTTCTATCCTTCTCACCAAGCATCTAATCAAACATTGTTTTAGACAAAGTTTTGGAAAATAATTATGATATTATTACAAACAATTTAAACAGATTTGATAATGTGTCTACTAAGGCAGTTACGTTTTTTTTGTCCGGTGAAATTTTTTTCGAACCCATGCAGTTATGGCTGGTCGTATCAAAAATGTATTTAGAAAACATTTTTCGGCATTAGGTAATCCGAGTTATAATACTGTTACGAGCGCGCTTGGCTGCAGTGCTTGGCGTCGCCGCACTCGTTCGGCCTGTCTGCGCCCCCTTCCACCCGCATCCTCTCCCTGGTATCTCGTGTCATACTATCTCGCTACATCCTGACCGTCGCAGCGCGCACCTGCCTCAGATCGGGTTACTTAAAAGAGGCCGCACTGCGGAATAAAAGGACTCAGACGCCTTTATCGGCGTTCTTAGAGCAGCCACCGCGTCCTTCGAGGACTCACGACGCGTTTCTGGGCATTTCGACGGCGAAGGTCGCGAGATATCTCGGAGACATGCCCGATTGTTCTGGATGGGAACCCAAGGGCTATTTAAGGAGGTTGGGCCGACCTTCGAGTCAGTCAGAGAGGGAAGACTGAGTGAGTTCTCCCGCGGCGGAGATCCGGGCGATAGTGCCGCGGGTGCGGCAGAGTGGCGAAGTCCTTGGACGAAGGTTCCAGGGCAGTCAGTCAGTCAGTCGGTGACTGAGTGAGTTCTCCCGCGGCGGAGTTTCCGGGCGATAGTGCCGCAGGTGCGGCAGAGTGGCGAAGTCCTTGGACGAAGGTTCCAGGGCAGTGAGTGAGTAAGTTCAGTGGAGTCGGGAGTTTTCCCGCGGCGGAGTTTCCGGGCGATAGAGTCGCGGGCGCGGCGGAGTCAGTGAAGTTCCGAGTGAGGCGTCGTGTGGGATCTCGGCGAAGGGTGTGACGGCGGCGGCGGAGTGCGGCGACGGAGTCCCGCGGCGGAGACCCACAAGGGGTGCTGCGGTCAGAGTTGCGCCGGAAGTGCGGCCCAGCGAGGTGTGTGAAACGAGTGACTGGGGAATTGGCATTTCTTTAAGTGTAGTTAATTATTTGCCAATTTAGAAGATTATTTGTAAGTGACAAGTAGTGGTAATAAATAAAACTGCGTGTGAAATAAAATCTATTGATTGGGCTATCCTTTACGAACCCCCCGCAGGGAAATCGTAACATTTTGGTGTCAGAAGTGGGATAGCCCTAATTAATAGATTTAGGATTCAGTTAGAGTATTAGAATAAAAGTTAAGGATAGAATTTAGTTTACGAGAATATAGTTAGTGTTTAGAACTTTAGTGAATTTTAAATTTTCTAGAGTTAGTTTGAGTATACTGTAGTCAGTGTTAGTTTTGAATGTAATAGAGTTATTGTTAGTTAAATTAGAAGGTTCGGCTAGGTCATTTAAAATTAAGAACAGTATTAGAAAAAAATTTATTTAGGCTTGTAGTATATGTGGACAAGAAAGATGGCTGCCGATGAGCTTAAGAATGTCCTGGCATTCTTGGCCGAACTGAAGAGTGGCCAGGAAGAAATGAAGAATGTAATGAAGAGTAACAGGGAAGAAATGAAGAATGAAATGAAGAGTAACAGGGAAGAAATAAAGAATGGCCAGGAGAAAATGGAGAATAGGCTGGAGGAGATGAAGAGTAGCCAGGAGAAAATGGAGAATAGGCTGGACGAGATGAAGAAGGGTCAGGAAGAAATGTTAGCCAGTATGAAGAAGGGTCAGGAAGAAATGTTAGCCAGTATGAAGAACTTTAAGGAAGAAATGGTATCTAGTACAAAGAACTTTAAGGAAGAAATGGTAACTAGTATAAAGAAATTTACGGAAGAAATGAAGAGTGGAAGGAAGGAGAGTAAGAACCACCATGAAGAAAAGAAGAGCGGGTCAAATTATAGCCTAGAGGAAATGAAGAAGGGTCAGGAAGAACTGAAGCATGGCCAAGAAGAAATGAGGAATGAAATGAAGACCGAAGTGAAGATAAGCATAGAAGGGAAGAACAGCCAAGAGAAAAACAGCGAAGAGAAGAACGGCGAACAGAAGACCGGTCAGGAGAAGCACAGCGAAGAGAAGAACAGAGAAATGAAGACCAGCCAAGAGGATACCAGCCAAGAGGAGACCAGCCAAGAAGAGACCAGCCAAGAAGAGACCAGCCAAGAAGAGAACAGTGAAGAGAATAACAGTGAAGAGAAGAACTACAAAGAGAAGACTAGCGAAGAGAAGATTAGCGAAGAGAAGACCAGCGAAGAGGAGACCTGCCGAGAGGAGACCAGTCAAGAGAACAGTGAAGAGAACAGCGAAGAGAACAGCGAAGAGAACAGCGAAGAACACTGCGAAGAGGACATTAGCCAAGGAGAGGAGAACAGTCAGGACATGAAGATGAAAGAAGAGCTGAAGAAAAGCCGAGAAGAGATGTACATGAGTCAAGAAGAGATAGAGAAGTGCAAAGAAGAAACGAAGGAAGACCAAGAAGAAACACAGGAAGACCAAGAAGAGGTGAAGAAGGACCAAGAACAGGGGAATAAAGACCGAGAAGAGAAAATGAGAACACAAAGAGTGAAGAAGATGGTGCAAGGAGTAACTGAAAGCAGTCCAGACGATATTCATAAGAACAAAGAGGGAATGAGGAACCAAGATGAGACGAAGAAGAGCTGGGAAGAAATGCTTTGTGAACAAGCAGCTACGAGAGAACAAACAGAGAGAAAAAGGGAAGAAACAAGCGAACCATTGGGAGGCAACGAGCAATGCTCTCAAGAGTATCGAGTCCTTCCAAGGCAATGGTCGGTCCGTCTCGGGCAGCTGACTGAACGACATGGGGAATCTGCGACCCAGAAGTGTCGCCGGGCGACAAGAGAAGCTACATCTAATGAGAGAGAGGGTTACCTGGTGAGACTGTACAGCCCGCGATGGACAGTATTAGCAAAAGAAGTTGAATCCAAAGAGAGTTGGAGCAGTTAGAGCTTATTGTATATTGGCGTTCGTATCCTACTGATAGGATCGTATCCTACTCAGATAATTTTTTAAATGCGCGTAGTCAAGACAGTCAAGTCAGGATTATCGTATCCAAATGTTGAGATCGTATCTCTTTGATGAGATCATATCCCTATGATGAAATTGTTTCTCTGTGAAGAAATCGTATGTTACCAAGTTGAATTTTCGTCCAAATGTTATTTCTTTTCATTAAAAGCGTTTTTTTTTTAACGATGTGCATCGAAAAGTATGTAGTCACGACATGATTGGCATCGGGGTTCAGAGATGCCTAGTCTATAAGATTGAAATTTAACAAGTCCTATTTAAAATGTTCGCCGAGTATCGATGAAAAATACCTCTTGGTTCGGAGATACTTGGCCAACACGTCTGACATTGTACATGACTTGTTTGAAAGGTATATCAATATCGAAATATTACACATCTTAGCTACTGACTGTATGTGCCTGACTACCAAATGGGCATGCCTGTCCAACCTGACGTATCTGGCCACAGAATGGAGGTGTCTGTCCAACAACTGGATATGCTTGGCCACCCACGAGCCTTGTTAGCCTGACCAGCCGACTGTTTTTTTCTGTTAAACCTATCTGACGTGCCTGGCCACCAACATATCATGTTAGCCTGACCACAGACTGGAAAAACCTAACCAAAAACTGGACGTGTCTAGCCAACAAGATAAATGTGTCTCACTACTAAATATGTGCCTCACCATTAAATAGACATGCCAGGCCAACAACTGCATGTGCTTTGCCACCTACTGGATGTACCTGACTGTGGAATACGTGCCTGGACACCAACTTGATTCGCCTTGCCACCTATTGGATTTGTGTTCTTGGCCACTGAATAGACGTTCCTGACCACATATTACGTGCCTAGCTTCTGAATAGACATGCCTAGTTACCAATGGGTTGCGTCTTGCCACATACTGGACGTGCGTTCCTGGCCACTGAATATACGTACCTTGCTGCCAATTTAAAATGTCTAGCCTACAACTGGTCGTGCCTGGTCGCTGACTGAACTTGCCTAGCTGATAACAGGACAAGTCGGTCACAAACTAATTGTACCTTGTCGTCGATTATGTGTCTGACTACTGAATATAATATACCTGGCTAACAACTGAATGTGTTTTGCCACCTAGTGGGCGCGCGTTCTTGAACACTGAATATAAGTTCCTGGCTACCGACTGTCATATAGATCTGCTCTAAAAACACATGTCAAGGAATGCAAAGGACTTGCTTCGTACTCTAAGACGAATGCAGAAATCGAGAAATGGTAGTAATTTGCATGAATTTTTTGTTCTTGTAGAAATGACAATTAATTATTTTATTTGTAAATTTGTGATTTTATTTCTTGAACCTGTCTCTACAATGTTAAATTAAAATTTTTTTTTTAACCTTATTTTGCATTGAATAACGATCAAACCAACACAATAACCGATCGACTCAAGTAGTAAATTAGTGGTTGATTTTTGAGGTTTCTATTTTCTAGCTAAAAAAATTATGCAATTTCAATATTGCTGCCAATATGACATCGCTAGCTTACTGGCGGTTGGTGGATTAGAAACTTAAGCGGATTTTTGGAGTTTTCATAATGTTTTAATAATATAATTTTTCTGAAATAAACTTTTTTATTTTTACCAAGGATCGAACCAGGGACAGGAATTGATAGATTTATCGTAGTCTGGGAGATAAGGAATTTATTACTCTTTTAGGATTTTTCTCCTTGTTTTATGAAATAAGTATTTTTTCCTTCAAATACTGTTTTTTTTTGCATCGAGCAAGGATTGAACCAAGGACATAAATAAATCTAATAAATAATTGTTTTAATAAGCTAAGTTTTTTTTTAATAATTGTTTTAATTTTTCAAAACATTTACAGATTATCAAATATTCCAAGATGGCGGATATTGTGACATCAAAAATGACCACCGAGGTCCTGATCATAAACCACGGGCGGCGGACACTCCCGAACATAGTCGTTTCTTTACGATTGGTAAGCCAACAAGACATGAAGCCATAGTCCCATAAGAAATACATGTCTCAAAACATACTTTTTATATGCTACTCTCCACACAACACGTGGCAACATGTGTTGGGAAGAATAGGAACTACTTGCAAGAAGTTTCTGTATGAGATAAATTAACTCTCGTTTGCTGAATGGAGCTATTCGAGCAATTAAATAATTGAATCACTGGAGTTATTTGAGCTGTTGTAGCAATAAAAGTTTTTGGAGTACTTGGAGATGTTGAGAACATGGAGCTGTTGGAGCTCTTGAAGCTGTTGATGCAGTTGGGGCTTTGGAGCAATTGGAGATTTAAATCATTGGAGCACCTGGAACACTTGGAGCTTTGGACCAATCGAAGCTTTGAAACAATTAGGCCTTTTGAGCAATTGGAATATTGGAGATTTTGGAGCTGCGTAAGCACTTGGAGCATCGTAGCACTTGGAGCTGTTAGAGCTTTGGGCATTTGGAGCTGTGGGAGCTTTTGAAGCTGTTAGAACACTGGGAGCTTTTGATGCAATTGGAGCTTTGGAGCAATTGGTGATGTTGGAGCTGTTGCGGCATTGGACCATAGACAGTTGGAAACAAAGATTTTGGAGCCAAAACCCTTTGTAGCAAAGACTATTGGAGCCAAAGACTGTTGGAGGCATTGTATCCTACCACATCTGAATTTTGCGACCGAACGTATCTACTGATATGATCGTATCATACCGAGTAGAATGAACTTGCAAATATACATTCTGTTTGTTAATGGTACTTCCTTTTTTTAGTTTTTTGAAATTAACTTACTTTTTATGAGCTTCGTTTTTGTCCAATGGGTTTCCTTTTCGTCAAATGTACTTTCAAATGTACTTTTTTTTAATGTGCTTCCTTTTTGTCGAATGTAGTTTCAAATTTGCTTTATTTTTAAATGTTGTTTTGACTTGCATATTAATGTAAATGGTTCTTTTTTTACTCGCATATTATTCCAGTGGCCATGAGTATATAAGCGAGAACTGGACAACGCCACTCTCAGTTTGTTTCTGGCTATGACGGTGTAAGGATTACCAAGTTAGACTCATCTGATATATAAGTCCGTAACTATCTATTTTTCGAGATATTAATCGCATCTTTACCATCTTTAACGTTGAAATTGATGGAAGTTGTACCCTCGTCTATGGTAAACCTGACAGCAGCGATGGCGGCGGCGATACAGAACTCATTGGCATCGTTGAAGACGACGGCGACGCAGATTCTGTTGGCATCGTTGACGACAACCACGAAGATAATGATGGAAGCTGTACTATCGACAGTAGATATCTCGTCAGCGATGACGCAGATCTCGATGGAATATGTATCATCGTCACCAACTACTCTAAAACCAAATTCAACATTGGTGCTTCCACCAGCAGAAGAGACTTTAATACCTGCAGTGCTTTTTCCAGAAAATACATCGATGGATGACTCAGCACCGTCTATGTATACTTCATTGGTTGGTGATTCGTTAACAACTAGCCTGCATCGATGCCGTTAATGTCACAAGATTTCATCGAATAACAGTTATGTTCGATGCCACGAAACGAGAGAATGTACTTACTAAGAATCCTCCTCGCAAAATGTTTGGCTGTGAGAAATTCCATAAGCAGTTTCCCAGAAAAGATTAAATGAAAACACTCTTGAAGTCATGCAAAGGTCATTAGTTGTATAGTACCTGGATGACCGAGTTTTTCTAGGTATTTTTTTGGTTAATTGTGTTTTTTTAGAAATTATATTTAAATACGAATTACATACTGATGAAATGATGAAATATGAATAATATTTTTCGATCTTACCGACATAATAATAAAATATGAACTGGTTATTTAAATAAAAAATCTCGAGTGCAATTAGTTTAATATTTTATTAGAAACAAATACTCAATTTTTTACAGTTTATCAATTAACTACCTACGTAAGTATATATATTTTTGTCATCACAGTTTTAATTTTGAAATCGGGTCTTAATCTAATAGTTCCTTCCATACTATATTGCGGGTATGTCGAGGATTTTAATTTGGAAGAAGGACTTTTAACGTAGTTGGTCGTTTAACTCTAGAAAATGTCACATATAACATGCCATGCATGATGACCGGACTTGACTTTAAGTCAACACCAACATATTAGAAAGTTTGCCCTTGAGATTTGTGGACAGTCATGGCAAATGCAGATCTGACGGGAAATTGGTGACGCTGCATGGTGCATCCCAGTTGTCCTTTTGATGAGTCAAGGGTTATCCTTGGTATATGTACTTCTTTGCCAGATTGTTCACCAGTAACAATTTTTGCTTTTATTATGTGATTGCACAGACTTGTTACTATGATTCTTACATCATTGCATAGTCCTTCCGATACGTCTAAATTAAGCAACAACATGATTAACACATTTTTTTTCATTTTAATTCGTGTGGTGGCAAGTCTGAAATGTTAACACTATTAAGAAATTCTGTTGTAATTTCAACTGCTCCTTCCGGTTGATCTTTCATTGAGTCATGGCTTTAGTAGACTTTGTACTCTCCGGGAAGTTTGACAACTACATCATCATTAATTTTTTCAACATCTTTTTAAGAGGCGCGAGTATTGCTCTGTCTTTCATCCCCTCATAATTTCCATTGCTAAGCAGTTACCAAATAATTCATCAATAAGATTGTTGCTTGAAATGATATTCTGTGGCAATTCATAGTATTTAGGGTCAGTTCGCCGATGCCTAATTTTAGTAAATAATCAGCCAATTGTCGTTGTTCTATATCAACGCGCATATTTTCTTCTAGTTTAAAGTCTTAAAAACGGACCATAAGAAGCATCGCTTGATAGAAAGATATAATAACTCAGTTTTATTCGCACGTGGCTGTACAGGCAGACATTGGCGAAAATCTCCTCCTAGTAGTATTACTTTTCCACCGAAAGGGAGATCCGAATTTCCGATGGATCGTAAAAGTTGATCAATGTTCTACAAAGCATATTTTGGAAGCACCGGAGCTTCATCCATAAGAAAAAATATCTATTTCTGCTAATTGTCTCGCTTTAGAAGAGTTAGGTTTAATACTTTAGACTGAATCTGGTGTCAGTGGTACTTTTAGTCCAAACGTTTTATGAGAAGTACGTCCATTAGGCTGTATCGTTTTCCAGTCAGTTAATTGCTCCCAATTAAAAAAAAGTATTATTACTCGCCAATAGATGTCAGGAAGAGTCATTTATGTTTAAGTTGATTATCGATAAAGTTGATTATTGAAAACACGGATAAAACGACATATTCTAAATATGAATCCTAGCTAGATCGATTTATCGCCCTCGAAACCCCCTGCATACTAAATTTCATGAAAATCGTTGAAGCCGTTTCCAAGATTCAGATTATATATATACAAGAATTGCTTGTTTAAAGATATAAGATAATAGAGGCTCTTGCGCCAAGCTTCTTGGCTGTGGAGCCGTGAGCCTGGGTTTCGGCTGTAGATCGTGACGTCACGACGGCCATCTTGGATAACCTTGAATTTTAACTTTACCCTTGACCTTCAAAATCTGCCAAATGTGCCCCCAAAATTGCTTAAATTTGGCCAAAAATACCCGATATCCGCAAAATATACAGTTTATTGGAAAACAAATTCCACCAAAAATCTAAAATAATTTGGAAAAAAAAAAATTCTCTACTTTGAGGAAAAACAATTCCCGTTTTGAGAGAAAATTAACCATTTTAATACTCAAATATCCTCAAATATCCTCAAACATGTCCTGAGTACAAACTTAACAATCCACAATTAGTGAAAAGGAAAAAACATTTCGAAGCACATTAAAAAAGGAAGCACAATCAACCAGAAAGAGTCACAATTGGAAGCACATTCAAAAAAGGAAACACAATCGAAAAAATATTCAACAAAGAAGAAGCACAATCAACGAAAAGGGAAACACAATAGGAAGCACAATCAACGTAACTCAAGCACAATACACGAAAAAGAAGCATAATTGGAAGCACAATCAACGAAGAGGAATTACAATCAACGAAAAGGAATCATAATCAATGAAAAAGAAACACAATTGAAGCATAATCATCAAAAAGAAGAACAATTGGAAGCACAATCAACGAAAAGGAAGCACAATGGGAATCACATACGACAAAAAGGAAGCAAATTGAAAGCACACTCATGAAAAAGGAAGCACAATTAAAAGCACAATTATCGAAAAGGATGCACAATCGGAAGAACATTATCAAAAAGGCAGCACAATCATAGAGAAGAAAGCACTATAAACGAAAAGGAAGCAAGTAGTATATAATAGCCGGTCCTGAAACTGGCTTCTGGCTGTGGATTGATGATTGTTTACATTGTGACGTCACGGCGGCCATCTTGGACTCAAAAATTCCTCAAAATTCCTCAAAATTCCTCAAAAATGACTCAAAATGACTCAAAAATTCCCGTTTTCGAGGGAAAATTTCCCGTTTTCGAGGGAAAAATTCCCGTTTCGAGGGAAAATTAGGATTTCGAAAAACCACAAAAGTCGTTTTGCATTAAAAACCACGAAATTCCTAAAACTGGCTTAAGCATCCTTAACTCAAGCCAGCGTTAAGCCAGTTTTAGGATTATGACGTCACCGTTGCAATTTTCGTTACGCCCGCCATCTTGAAAATCCGCAATTTTTATGTTAGAAAATCGGGAAAAATTTAAAAATCATTAATAAATTATTTGATCGAATTAAAAAAAAACACTGTTGCAGTTATCGTTACGGTCGCCATCTTGGATTATATAAATGTTGCATATTTCGTTACACCCGCCATCTTGGTTGAGTACCATGTCATTTTTACACTTTACGTTACGACCACCATATTGGATCCTATTAATGTTGCAATTATCGTTATGGTCGCCATCTTGAAATTTAGTCACCATCTTGAAATTTAGACGCCATCTTGGAAATCCGTAATTTTTATGTTAGAAAATCGGGAAAAATTCCAAAATTCATCAAAAAATTAACGTAATAGAATTCTGATTGATTATATCGATTCCCGTCCTTGGTTCGAAACCGGTGAGGGTAAAAAAAAAAATCAGATCCTTCCTCCACAGAAGCCACCTACAGACTGACCTACCACCACCAATAACTAGGTATTTACCATCAGCTGGTATGACGTCATGTCAGCAATCTTGTCTTTGTCCGCTGGAGGCAACCATCTTGTTTTCGTCTGCTAGAGTGTGCTGGAGACATGTTAGTATAATGTTCTGTTCACCATAACTTTGACCTTGACCTTGAACTTTGACCTTGACCTTGAACTTTGACCTTGACCTTTGACATTGACCTTGAACTTTGACCTTGACCTTGACCTTGAACTTTGAACTTAACCTTGAAAATTGACCTTGGCCTTTGACCTTGACCTTTAACTTTGACCTTGACCTTGAAATTTGACCTTGACCTTGATGTTTATCACGGATCCGTCATTTTATGTTCAGTACATGCTAGTGGTCATTGCCACCATCATGTTTTCGTCTGCTGGAGGACACCATATTGTGTGTACTCGTCTTACCATCATGCTAGTTTTATTCTAACATGCTACAGTGCAGTAATCATTTATTATTACTGAGGTGCCCACCATCTTGAAATTTGACCACCATCTTGAAATCATGTAATTATTTAGCTAGAAATGCGGGAAAAATTCCAATAGTCTCCGAAAAAATCAATTATTAATTTACAAATTGAATCGATGGATCCCTGTCCACGGTTCGATTCTTGACCAGAGACAGTTGTAACTAATTATTAAATAAATGTTAGGTTCTGTTTTCCATTACCTTTCGCAGAGTTTATTGATCATTCACTCTACGAAAATTAACTCAAGTCAATATACCGGACCAACGAATTAAATCAGTGCCGATTAGCCTATTATGAAAGTCTAATTTTTCAATAATCTGAATAACATATAAGCCGTTCATGTACAAAGCCACACATATAGATCAATTGTCTTCAGTACATGAGAGCGAGTCATGTCATTATCAGACGTATAGGCTAGTCATTTCAGGACCACATGACCTTCGTAATCCATCGTGACATTTTTATACATTCTAAAGGACCAAGTAACCTTGTTAAATATTTTAGTAACACCAAGAGGTGATAAACTAGTATATATTCAATCACTACATTTTGTACTACGCGCAATCAACAAAAAAGGAAGCACCATCAACGGAAAGACAGCACCACCAACGAAAAGACAGCTCATTTGGAAGCACCGACAACGAAAAGGCAGCACCGCCAACGTAAATACAGCACATTTGGAAGCACCGACAACGAAAAGACAGCAGCGTCAACGAAAAGACAGAACATTCGGAAGCACCGACAACGAAAAGGCACCACATTTGGAAGCACCAACATCTAAAAGACAGCACCGCCATCGAAAAGGAAGCACATTTGGAAGCACCGACAACGAAAAGGTTGCACCGTCATCGTAAAGGCACGGACCGCAAGACCGGGTCATGTCAATATCAGACATATAGACCATGAACTCAGTACACTCAGGAAAACGGAATGTACACGCAGGAAAACGGAATATACACACAGGAAAACGGAATTTACACTCAGGAAAACGGAACATACACGCCGAAAAAACGGAATGTACGCGCAGGAAAACGGAATGTACACGCAGGAAAACGGAATATACACACAGGAAACGGAACGTACACACAGTACACACAGTAAACGGAACATACACACAGTACACACAGGAAACTGAACATACACACAGGAAACTAAACGTACACACAGTACACACAGGAAACTAAACGTACACACAGTACACACAGGAAACGGAACGTACACACAGTACACACAGTAAACGGAACGTACACACAGTACACACAGAAAACGGAACGTACACACAGTGCACACAGAAAACGGAACGTACACACAGTGCACACAGGAAACTGAACGTACACACAGTACACACAGGAAACGGAACGTACACACAGTACACACAGGAAACGGAACGTACACACAGAAAACGGAACGTACACACAGTACACACAGGAAACGAAACGTACACACAGTACACACAGTACAGACAGGAAACGAAACGTACACACAGTACACACAGGAAACGAAACGTACACACAGTGCACACAGGAAACTGAACGTACACACAGTACACACAGGAAACGGAACGTACACACAGTACACACAGGAAACGGAATGTATACACACAGTACACACAGGAAACGGAACGTACACACAGAAAACGGAACGTACACACAGTACACACAGGAAACGAAACGTACACACAGTACACACAGTACAGACAGGAAACGAAACGTACACACAGTACACACAGGAAACGAAACGTACACACAGTACACACAGGAAAAGGAACGTACACACAGTACACACAGGAAACGGAACGTACACACACTACACACAGGAAACGGAATGTATACACACATTACACACAGGAAACGGAATGATCACACATACATTAGCGGAAACACACAGGCTTAGTTGGAAATCAGAATACAAGAAATAAAAACATTAAATTTTTACTTTCAATATTTAATTACTTCTCAACATTACACAAATACAAATAAAAGAAGGCATTATTGTATGTAGCCAGCTTTCCTCAGTTCTTTGAGTATGAAGGATATTTCTTTGATGCACGAATAGTTTCCTGCACAAAGCGAGTCATGTAGAAGTCTTAGCCGGTCATCCAATATGTTTGGATCTTTCCATGATGTGTAATCAATGTCTTCTACCACCATCTTACTTGCTTGTTTATTATAAATACTGTTAGATTATCTTGTAGCTTTATAGAAAATAATCATATTATAGATTATGTATGTTTACTTATATGTCTCTTTTGGTACACATGTTGTTTGGTTGTTGAATAGTCCACGACTCGTGGGCATAACTGATTGCGGTGAGCTGTTGCTTACTGGATAAAGGAGTCGCTACACGAACTACTCAAACCACTCGATCCCTCATCCCCTATCTGATACTAAGGTCAGGGAAATAATTCTATTCGTTGGAGCCTCCGAGGCTTTCGCTACTGATAGAAATGTCGATCACACACATAGTCAAGGGCATCACGTGCGATGCCTGGTAAGTGAAAGGTTTTGCATTTCTGACCTGCCTCAGGGGATATAGTGAGCTCATCATCATGTAAGAAGTTCAGTATGGTAGCTCATTGCACAGGAGTACATGAGTGCACAGCTGTGAATGTTACACAGAACTGGAGCTTGTCATCGAGGCAATGCTGCTGTGATGTGTTTGTTGTACACTAAAATCTCAGCCAGATTCACAGCATTCCCTTGCTACATGTTGTGCTTTGCCATAATGAGGGAGGCTAGCAAGATAGTGGTAGCTGGTGCATAAACATTTGTGTGAACTGGGTGGCCTACAGCACTGATGGATGTGGTAGGAGGTTGCTGGCATCAGTCTGCATGTAGATGTTCAAGGCAAGCGCAAGACAGTAGATATTGTGGCACAAACATAACTGTTAATTGATGTTAGCAAAAACTTGTTTGTTAGCCTCCATCAACTAGAACCTGGGAAGTAGCTATGTTTCGGCGACAGTAGTGATGGCGAAACCATAAATGAATTAACAGAGTCACATGAGTTCATATAGCTCTTTAGGGGTGCTGAGTGGTTGTTTTTATTGAATGAGACTAAACTGAGCTGGGAGTGATCAGTATACCTCCACATTGACTATGTTCCCACTCCTACACTCTTTGTGGCATTTGCATGGAACACACATGAGCTCTGTATGGTTAGTTATTATAGTACAAATGCGAGTGTTGTTTGTGGTCGTCCCACATCCAAGACCAGATAAACATATCGTCCAGTTAACCGGATGTTCCCATCTGAGGTATGGACCATCATGGCATGGAATGTCATGGAGGTGTCCATTAGCCCATGGTGCAAAACCGAAAATGCATCCATGTGTTATCATTAAATGCAGAATTGGGATGGTCCTCGAGATGGACAGGCATCTGCCCATTCCCGAACTTGAGGCCGAAGGATGAATATCTGTGTGAGAATAGGTCAGCGAGGGTTTCCATGATGTCGATGAGAGTTGGTTCTGTGGGTGTAGTAATGTTATTAATGGGCTGGAAGTAGATACAGACCTAGGGTCGCTGTCTTTCTCGGCCATTAAAAATCTGTAATATTTACAGGAACTCACCAGGTCCTATAAGATGAATTCATCGGTCAGAATTTTGGTGACCTGCTCTCAAATTTCCATCACTTGTATGTATTCAAACCTACAGGCTTGATAAATGGAGGCCTATGGGGTGCCATCAAAATACTGTGTTAAGTGATGGTGGAACAGTATAGTATGCTGGTCACTGCAAAAACATGGAGTTGTTTCTACATGGTGCAATCAGTTATGGCTGTATGATTGGGAGTTACATCATTTATTAAGTCCACCGAGGTGATTTTTGCACTTCAATTATGTATAGTTGGCCTGAATTGTTTTCCATCATCCAGGATGGGTTGGTACTGGTTGATGCAGGCCGATTTAATGGTCCAAGGTGAGCAGAATAATATGTTTCCATACTCTCCAGATAGTGTTAGTGTCACAAACGATACCAAATAGGTGGTTTTACATGGTGATGTTGCGATGTAGGATGACATGGGTTTGTCAAAAGTGGGTGGGATGGCACATTGCTGTACCCACAATGTGATGCCAGGGTCATCAAAGATGGCAGGTGGGCAGGTTCCCTTGCAGACAATGTGGAAAAGGTAGGCACCAGATAGCATGGCACAGCCCATCTGGTTTAAGGTGAGCACGGCAGCACATCACCAACCTTTCAGAGGGTGCAGTGTCACCGAGGATGTTAGGTGGGCTGTTCGCTCGTGAATGATCTAAGGCAAGTCAGCATCGTGTGGCACATCCGATGCAGGTCGGCCTCACCAGTCCACGACAGGCAGTATAACGCTGGACCCCCAGATTGTGCTGGGATAGCCGATGATGCCCTGTGTGCTGCATCTCAGTCTCTTCAAAGGTTTTTGTTTTACGAAGTTAGCGCATTCAAGCAGTTCAGACATAGGCTGTGATTTAAATGTTACAGTATTCACATTTATAGTTTTTAACAAATTTGCAGCTGCTACTTTCACAATAGATTGTACTACCAACATATAATTTCAGTTCACTAAAATATTTTTACAAGCAGTTACATAATAAATTATGTACCTGCTTGTGCATGGAAAAATAATATTTGCCTTGTTTGGCTGATACACATGTACACATCATTAATACAGTTATAAAAGTTTTTAAATCAATGACTTACTAATTTGATACATTGTACACACCTCCACCTTGAAATTTGGCCAATGCTTGTGTTGCGTTTTTGTATCTTGCAAATGGGTATTTTACATGTCGTGGTTGAAATTCTTTGCGTATTGTGTTTCTCTCATTCTTAAAATTCTTTCCTAGTTTATAAAACCAGCATTATGACAAACAAAGTGGTCATGACGTTGAAGTTATAAACCTAACAGCTCACTGTATTTTAAAATTTCAAAGCAGAACATTTTTAGTGTCCTGTGTCTAATTACTACTTAACATGTAATAACTATAACTGAAACATGCGAGCACAAGAATTCCACTTGAAAATAAAATAAAATTCATTGTTTATATCAGCTATAGTTGGCAGTTGTGGTGGCATGTATTAGGCAAAGATGATCTTGTTCTGTCCAGGTATGTGGAGACGGTGTCGCAGTTCGGTGGCATGGTGGAGGTGCGCTCGGCACGCCGCACTCAGAAGCTGCCCATATTCCTGCGCATGCTGGACAAGGATTCGCGTTGGGGCTTCGACAACGGTCTCAGCACACTCATCACAACGCTGCTCGTCATGAACATGCAGGGATACCCCTTCGTGCTGCCAGACATGGTGGGCGGCAATGTGTACGGCAAAGATAAGCTGACTGGAGAGCTTCTGGTGCGGTGGATGCAAGCCAACACCTTCATGCCCGCTGTGCAGTTCTCCTACCCACCCTGGGAGTTCGACAACCAGGTGGGTTGGCTGCACTAATAGAGTTAACATATAGGTAGTAGCTAGATATTGTGGACATCTTCGTGCCTACCCTGAGAGTTCGACAACCAGGAGGACCGGCTGCACTAATAAGCATAGAGGTAGCAACTAGGTAATGTGGTTTGTAACTCCATGCCCGCTGTGCAGTTCTCCTACCTACACTGGGACATGTCTAGTCGTAGTCATGTTGTTTAACATGCCGAGATCAATGGAGTCCATGCTCCCATCTGAAAATGGAGACACCATTTCAACACAATCTGCATGTGTTTGGAGAGGAGCTATAACTAGAGGCTGAGGTAACCTATTCCAGCATCACCACCAGCACTCTCTTTAGCTATTAAGCTCAAGGAATGCTCTTTTTCAAGAGTTTCACAAGGCGCTTAACCAAGTCTACCACATCTCTGGGACCCCAGACAATCGATAGAGCCTGTGTTCTGAGCGAAGTGCATCGAACTTATACTAACTTACCAGGCTAGCACCAGAGCTGTTCCGCTACTCACTGTGTCAGCTTTTCACAAGGCCATGGTGCCCTTTTAGCTTACTCCAAGCGATAGGGGCAGCACTGCCAATTACGAAACCGACACATATCTGATCCTGGGCCGACAAATAACACCTCAGCGGGTATCCATTTATTTGAATGATCAACTCGCACTACTACCAATAATTAGTGGCACTTCCAGTTTCAGACTGTTCTCTTCAGCTGCAACTAACCATCAGTTCCATTGCCGGATACGCAGTAGGACAACGGAATGCCTTAATCAAACTCCTGACCCCTTGTACTTCACCCTACAGGGTTTACGGCCTGGGTATGCCATGCCTCGTAAACGGCGTTCTTACTTCTCTTCTTTACCCATTAGCCGTTGGCTCTTCACGGTGAGACAGGCCTTTAGGACCCGACGAACTCCAAAGCTCAGTAGTCGAACCCGCCAGAAGGTTTTTAATCGCATCTGCTGTTGCTCACAGATTCAGCCTACCCACGATTTATAGTACCCAATCAGGCAACTGAGGATGTCTGAGGCAGTGTTTATCCCGGCAGATTTCTTTTAAGTAAACACCATCGGTGACACGAAGAGGCAGAGTATTGCCATGATTGTCGAGAGGCTGTATATTCGCATTCTACATACTTTCTGCGAATTTGCTGGACTGCGTTTTGGATAACTTGAGACGGCAACATCTCCGACAACTCATGTGACAGTAACCTTTCCTCGCAGGAGTCTGGATCACTCTCGATACCCACCATGGGTGTTCGATAACAAGGTAGGCTGACTAAACTTATAAAGTGAGTATAAAGGTAGAAGCAAGTTATTTTGGACAAAATCTTCATGCGTACCATGCAGTTCTTCTACCAGCCCTGGGAATTCGATATTAAGGTGGGCGAACTGCACTTATAGAGTGAACATAGATGTAGCAAATATATATTGTGGCCGCCATCTACAGTGCCTAAAACCACTCGACAATCTATGTTTACCAATCTGAATACCGAAAAAAAAAAAAAAAACAATAAGTGGTGGGAAAGGAAGTTTTCTTAAATTTTAATATATAACAAGGAAGATCATTCAACACATTTATTAAAAACACTTTTTATATACTTTTAATCTTACGTTCCCATTTATTTAATATAAAAATATTCTAGTCAGACCTCCTGTTAGAAAAAAGAAACACAGTCTCAAAAAAAAATTTTTTTTTTACTTAAAGCTCTTTAACAGGCGCAACTCGATTACTGGCAAATAAGTGCCACTAGAGTCGCTATCAACTGCTGAATTATTCTTGATAGGGGTACCCTACGGGTGTTCACAAGGGCAACTGTCTCGTCAACTGTCGGGCGACTCTCGAGCGATAGTCGCTCGCATTTGCTCTCGTTGTCAGTCGCCCAGAAATCACACGCCCCGCCGTCAACTACCATACAATTCCGTTAAGTGAGAGCTTTCACACGGGCAACAGTGTCAACTTCCCTTATTTTTTACTGCAAAAACATGTGTGCAATATTTGATACCGAGACAATCTTTGAGTTGGTTCACGAGCGACCAGCCCTGTGGGGAAGTATTTAGTGTTTATTACGTTAATAAAATTGTAAAAAGAGTGGAACGAAATTTATGGACCTAGTAAAATATCAAATTACATCTAATTGATTATTATATAGCAATAATAATAATAAATTATTCTTAATTTAGCTCATGATAATACATTTTTCTTAAAACATTTTGTTCATTAATTTTTGCATATTTTTCTAGTCATTTCATTGTGTCATGTCATTCTTACAATTAAAACCTGATTATGACTTCAACTCGTTTCTCAGTAGTTATACCTACACCAACACATATTGGTATCTTCTTCGAAACTTGGCAAAGTTCAAAGAATGTTACTAATTACGTTCTAAAACAGTATTAAACTTTTTATTGTCCGTTAAAAGTTAAGGAAATAAGATATAGAATGCTCCTTTCTTCAGTCTGGCAGTATTGATAGGATTCGTCCAGAACTTCCTTTTTATTTCTTTTTCTTCTTATGGACACATTCACTCACTGTCAATCCAATTAAAACGGGTTCAACTTCCAAATCACAAGAGCGAGGTGCTCACTTCAACGAACAGGTGAACAATAGATAATAGTGACTGAGATCTCCTCAGCAATCGGGCAATTATCGTTAAATAGTAGTATGTAAATATCAGTCCGGGCACAGGCTTCAGGCTGTGGTGCCTGTGGTGCCGACAACCATCTTGGATCGTGACATCACGGCGGCCATCTTGGAATCAAAAACTCCTCAAAATGACTAAAAAATTCCTGTTCTGATGAAAAATTTCTCGTTTTCTTCCACAAAAATTCAAACATCAGGATTTCGAAAATCCTCAAAAGTCGTTTTGCCTTACCTCGTCCATATAGAAGCTTAAGCATACATGTCTACAGCCTCCGATAAGCCTCTGACGTCATCATGGATTATGTCATCATGGCATATGACGTCACCGTTGCACTTTTCGTTACGCCTACCATCTTTAACTTTTTCATTTATTAACAAAAAAATTTGAATTTTTTTAAAAATTAATAAAAAAATGTATTTAATAAAATTTTCATAAAAACAAAAGTCCACAATCTTAGATCTGTCCGCCATCTTTAACTTTTTTATTTATTAAAAAAAATTTGGAAAAAATTTAAACTAAAAAAAAATTCACACCACCAATACCAAGGTATATATATCGTCAACTGGTATGACGTCATTTCCGCCATGTTGTCTTCATTCGCTGTAGACCACCATATTGTTTTCGTCTGCTAGAGTGTGCTGATACCATGTTA
This sequence comes from Bacillus rossius redtenbacheri, assembly GCF_032445375.1. Lineage (NCBI taxonomy): Eukaryota > Metazoa > Arthropoda > Insecta > Phasmatodea > Bacillidae > Bacillus > Bacillus rossius. The sequence continues at coordinate 179,088,593 of NC_086330.1, read as the reverse complement.
GTATAATTTTATGTTCACCATACCTTTGTCCTCAAAAATTGGCATTGAAATTTGACCTTGACCTTGAAATTTTACCTTGACCTTGAACTTTGAACTTGACCTTGAATGTTGACTTTGACCTTGAAATTTGACCTTAGATCTAGAAAGGCGCGCCCATTGCCGCCAAACCGCGCTGCGACCCGCGGAATTCCCAAAGCCACTGAGATATATATAACAGCGCCGAGGAAGGAATATGCGTTGGGAATTGTGATGGGTGGGGGGCTGCTGAGGTGGGAAACGATGACCATTGTAATCCAGCCAGGCACGCGTGGCATGCCTTATAACAGTGGACGATACATGACATGGCGCGTGATGCCTGTGGCCGTGCAAGGCCGCCAGCCATTTATGAACTTGGCGCATGTCGTGGTCCTGTCTGCATTCGTAACACTGCCCCCTCCTTAAACCTGTTTGTCCCGACCAGGTAACACATCCCTTCCAGCATATTCTCTCAAGAGGTCCGAATGTACCACTTTCATTTGTCTTATCTTTCCTCTCTGGATGCAGTAGACAACATCATTTAGCTGCTTGAAGACTTCATATGGGCCTACCCACAATGCTTGAAGCTTAGGGCACCTTCCTTTCCTTCATTTACAGGTTTTACAGCCACGCCATACCACCCTTCTCTATCCCGGTTTATTTTCCTTCAGTCCATACCTTGCCTTTATTAGATTCGTCGCTATTCGAAAAAAATTTTTCAGGCTTCTTAATATATACGCGCCATTCACTCCTCTAGACGATTCACATATTAGTGGTGCTGGTAGGATCCCTGCGAGGACGACCGAACTTAAAATCATAGGGCAGCCTCAACTGCTAACCAAACACAATACTCGCAGGCGTCTGCCCAGTGGAGTCATAGATGGCGTACCTATATGCTATTAGGAACCACTGGATGTGTTGATCCCAATCTTGTTGATGCTCGGCCACAACTTTGGTAAGATGCTCCTCAAGAGTTCTGTTATAACTCTCCACCATGCCATCAGACTGAGGATGTAGGGCTGTAGTCCTGGTTTTTGTTATTCCCAGGAACCGACACACCTACTGAAATATTGCCGACTCGAAATTGTGGTGTTGTTCTGAGTGGATATCCATTGGTACCCCAAATCTGCAAATGAAGTTGTTGACTATTGCATACACAATGGTAGTGGCTACTTGGTTAGGAAGAACATAAGCCTCTGGCCACTTATTGAAGTAATCCATTGTTACCAGAATATACCTATTACCATCTTTAGTCTTGGGAAATGATCCTGTGATGTCAATGGCTATCCTCTCAAAGGGCACCATTACATTATAGCCCCTTATTTTCCCACGACTATGGTGTATTAGCCATGCATGCTTCACATTGTCTACACTAAGCCTCATCCTGGCGACACATAAACCCATATTAGCATTTTTAACCTCTAGATGACCACCAGAGGTATCATCATGCAATTCTTTCAACACCTTTGCAACTAGACTCTTTGGAAGGAGTAGTTGCATGGTAACTATTCTAGTGGACTCTCCCATGCCCTCATTAGCAGCCCATTCACCATCCTCAAGGAATCCCACTGTGCCCAGTAAGCTTTCACAGCCCGTCGGTCAATGGAGAGCTAATGCCATACTGGACATCCAGTACCATTGTCTAGCCAGGTTATAATGGGTGCCAGATCAGGATCTGGCCTCTGCACTGCTTTCAAGTTGGCATTATCTCATTTATTCTTCCTTTTAGTTATCATTGTTCACAGAACATTGTAGAATCCCTCATTTCCTCTGCCTTATTGCAATGTATGCAGTCTATCTTGCAAGGTCTTTATGAGATGGCATCGGCAATGCTGTGAATCCGGCCTTAACTGTGTTATATCACACAATTATACTGCTCTATCTGTTCAATACACCTAGAAAGTTGTTCCTCTGGATTCTTGAACTGTAGTACCCACCCACTTAAGTGAAGCATGATCAGTGCGTAAATGGAATTTTCTTCCATATGTATATATATGTCTGTGTGTGTGTGGAATTGTTTAGAAGACTTCACTACAGCCACGAGCTCTCTTCTTGTAATGTAATAGTTGCATTCAGACTTAGACACGACTTTGATGTAATAAACTATTACACGTTCATTTTCATCTTGAAACTGAGAAAGTGAAACACCCAACACATCTCGACTTGGTATCCATGTCGAGAATATACTCTTCATTTTGACAGGGGTAGGTATGTATAGAGTTAGTGCACAGGAACTTCTTTGATGTCTTGAAAGGCAGTCTCACATGCTGAAGTCCATAAAAATTTACTCTTGTCTTCGGTCGGCTGATGCAGTGGTTTTGCGATTGCCGAGAACCCAGGCACAAACCATCTATAGTATATACAGAGTCCCAAAAAATTTCTTACTTCATTATTATTATTAGGTCGAGGCAATTTCTTAACAAAATGTATTATCTCAGGATCTGTCCGCACTCCATCCTGCGGTACAATATGTCCCAGTAATGTAACCTTATGCTGGAACAAGAAGAACTTTTTAGAACTCAACTTCAGTTTCGCATGGCGAAGCCTGTCGAATACACCCTGCAGATTTTGTAAATGTTCCTTCACTGTATTTTCCACCACAATAATGTCGTCCAGGTATACTAGGCATGTATTCCAGATCAAGTTGTGCAGAACAAGTTACATAAACCTCTCAAAGGTCGCAGAAGCATTACATAACCCGAATGGTAACATAGTGAACTGAAACAGTCCACTCCGTGTTGTGTAAGAAGTATTCTCTTTATTCTTCGGGTGTAGCTCCACTTTCCACTAACCACTCTTTAGATACAGTGTAGAGAACCATCTGGTGCCAGAGAGTGTATGAAGTTTGTCATCGATATGTGGGAGGGGGTTGCTGTCCTTTTTGGTGATGTCATTCAGCTTCCAGTAGTTCATACATAACCACCGTTGGCAATCATTTTTCGCCACTTAAACCACTGGGGAAACCCAAGGCCTCGCTGTTGGTTCTATTACACTACCCTCCCTCATACATGCGATCAACTTCTCTGCTTCTTCCTGGTTTGCTAGAGGCAGCCATCCTGGTGCTTGTCGGATTGGCTCCGTATCACCTGTGTCGATGCGATGGTAGACAAGACTTGTTCTCCCGAGGTCAGGTTCTCCTAAGGAAAATACATCCCGGTTGCTTACTATAAAATGTGACTTCTCATATTTCTTCATCTGTTAGATTATTTCGGCATTGTATTAGTAAATGTTCTAGATTTGGGTTCAGTGGCTACCCAGCATATCTAATTGGTGGGGAAGACACACAATGGCCTACCCAAGAGACTGGTTAACAAATTCCTATTGGGTTTCCCTGTTTCAGAACCCTTGTTCAAGAAACGAGGTTCACCGCCCTGACAGGTAAAACCTCAACGAACCTTGCAATGCTTTGGGTGAACATCTGGCTCAATCAGATAGCTCGTGTTTCCCCTTGGGTATCCCATAATCCAAACTCATGGTTTTGCTGGAATTAAACAGATTCGCTAACTTGCATTACAGGAACTTCTAATTGGTCGGGGGTAAACAAAGCCACATCTTCATCTTTAATATGCAGTACCTGTCCTTCCATGTCAATGACGAATCCATATCGGTTCATGATGTCCACTCCTAGAATTATCTCATCGGTGATATCAGCAACAAGAAAAGTCTGTGATAAGGTCCAATTTACAATCCTAACCTCAAAATCCAGCTGTCCATGCACAGGTGAAGTGTCTCCTGTCGCTGTATTGAATCTCTATGAGATAGGTGTTCTAATCAGATTTTACATACTTACAATGTCTGAGCGAACTATAGATGCCGATGCCCCTGTGTCAACAGTAAGTAAACACTGTCTGCCATTGACCCATCCATTAAACAACCAACTTTAATGGCCTCTACGAAGTAATGATACAGGAAAAATTCAGGGGCTACAATTTCTTGTAGAGCTGGCATGTGCTCCTCCACACCAGCTACTGTTCATTGTCCTGTTTATCTTTCTGTTTCTCTTCCGGCTGCGATGTCTTCCTGCATGTCGGACAGTCCCACTGGATGTGTCCTGGTTTATTGCAGACATCACAGAGAGCTTTCTCCTGCTCTTCTGATCTGGTTACCTTAAGTGCCATTCAACAACTTCTTCAATGTCCTGAGAATATCTACTTCATTACTGGTTTTCTGTTTTTCTCCATTGTAGGTCTCCAGTCCAGCTCTCCTTGTGTTGATGCTGGTATTCCTTGAAGCACAGCGTGCTGCCTCGATTACCAGGGCATGGACCAAGGTCTCGCAGCTCTGCTTGTGCTGGGCTAAACGAAGATTTTGCTGAACCTTCGCATCTCTGAGTTAGTCTACAAACACACTGGTGGCTAGCTGCAGGCGTAACTCTTTTGGAGCTTCTAGATAGGCAAGGTGAATGAGTCGCTCAATGTCTACTTAGAATTCTTGGAGTTTTTCTGAAGATCGCTATTGATGTGTCTTTAGAGCCATTGGATACACCTCGCCCATGTGTTGGTCGCCATAACTCAGCTCAAGAGCCTCTACTAATACTCCATAGTTTTTTCTGGTCTGGGACTGGTATGGTCTGCAGCAGCTCTAGTGAAGATCCTCTCAGGGCCAAGACAAGTGCTGTAGCATTTTCTTCCTCGCCCCAACTATTTACCTCTGCAGCTGCCTCGAACTTTCTTCTGTACACTGTCCACGAAGATTGACCATCGAAGTTGGGTGGTTTGAATTTTTGAGTGATCGCTGAATGTTTCCTCAACCTTAAGATCCTCGGAGTAACTCTTCCGGCTTGCAGCAGCTGTAGCTTCCTTATTCATCCGACGGCACTCCTCGGTTACATCTGCTACATGCTGTTCGGTGGTCTGCTCAAGCTGAGCTAGCTGTTGTGCCATGAGTTCTTCATGTTCGGCTAGCTGTTGCTCCTGTCTGCAAGTTGTTGTTCCTGTTTTGTAAGATGCTGCTCCAAACACTGTACTTTACATTCGATCTGGCTGCTTGTTTCGTCAATTTTCTTCTTCTTATTCATTTCTTATTGTGCAGCAACTATTTTGTTTCGCATCATTTCTTGGTTTTTTTATTGTCTTCAGTCTCGATCTTCATGGCATTCTTTACCTCTTCATGACAGTTCTTCATTTCATTCTTCATTTTTTCCTGGCCACTCTTAATTTCATTCGTAATATCTTCTTTACTCTTCCTATCATTAATCGTCTCTTTTTTTGTTACTCTTCATTGTATTATTCATTTCCTCCTGGCTCTTTATTTACTCCTGGGTGTACTTCATTTCTTTAATTTCATATCAATTTTTAACTCGGCTATAAAATCCATCATATTCTTAGTTTGTTCGGCAGCCATATTTATTGTCCACAAACATGACCAGACTGTCTGAATCCCTACTATCATATGAACTATGCTATAACTTGATAAACGATATAACCAAAAATTCTACAAAAATTATCACTAAATTTACTACATTTACACTCAAAACTATCTACAGTTCCTAAAACTAATTTTTAAAAAGATAATATAAATTATAATTATTTTTTCTTCGTTTTAATGCTCTAGTAACTATTTGTAAATTGGTTAATTAGAGCTATCCCACTTCTGACACCAAAATGTTACGTCCTATGGGGAGAGAACTGGGTTTGTAAGGGATAGCCCAATTAAGTTTTACTACAGTTTTATTAATTACTAGTATTTACACTACTAATAAATAATTGTACTTAAATAATGTCCGATTACCAATCACTGGCACATAAAAATGTTTATTCGCAAATCACTCAATGACTGTCAAGTTCCATAGTTCGCACTTGTCACTGGAACTAAGATCAACAGTGGTTCACCCCTTACCCCGCGCCTGTCCCCACACACAGTCTCGCGCCACTCAGTCGCACTCTCTCCATCCCGTCGTTCAGCGTCGCGCCACTCTCGTGGGGCTCTCTCACCCTCTTCGCCGATGTCGCTCTTCCCTTCACTCGCGGAACTCTCCGAACTCTCCGAACTCGCGCTCAAAATCTGGGACGTGCCGCGGTCCTGTCTGCGTTCGTAACAATAAATTATGTGGAATTTATGTTTTATATCTTAATTAATGTAACATTTAACCGAATAGCAGCTCTTAATGATTTAAATTTCGAAAATTTCTTTATTTAGTATTTCTGTAATGATACAATTCGTAATAAACAAATACTAGTTTAAAAAATTTAAATTTTTGGTAAAAGGCGATAGATTTTAATCTTTCTGTGTTTATAAATCGTCATGAATGTCATGATATATATATATATATATATATATATATATATATACACACACACACACACACATAATAGCTGTACCCTGCCACACTTCGCGGTGGCACATTTTGGTTGCATGAATGAGAAATAAGGGACAAAACAAAGAATACGTTTCACAGAAATTTAATTTGGCAAAACTTGAGGGTAAACAATATTTTTTTTTTTGTTTTTCCATTGTCAGCGTGGATATAAAGGCTATCTGGTTTGCCGAAACGGGAACACGCAACATTCAGTTTTCCATGTGAGAAGTAATAGCATATAAATCTAAACCACACAATTCTAAAGATTGACCTTGAGATTTTTTTTATTGTGATTGCGAACGCTAATCGAATTGGGAATTGCAATATTTTAAATTGAAATGGTGTATCAGTCGGGATCATGGGATTTCGAGGGATAAGGACATCTTCACCTTTAAAAGGCCCCATTAAAATAGTTGCTTCCACTACATTGTTCATCAATTTTTTAACTGCGAGTTGCTTGCCGTTGCAGAGATTTGGCTGATTGTTATTCCGCAACATGATAATTGGCACACCTATTTTCAATTTTAATATGTGTGGTGGCATCCCTGGGAGATCAAGTTAGTTCAAAAATTCCGTTGAAATATTAACTGCTTCATCTGCTTCCACAACGATGTCAATTGACTTATATGTAATTTCTGCATTTTGAATGATGGATTTAATAACATTATTAATTTGATAGACATATTTATGAATAGCGGACATAAATGATTCTCATAATAATTAATTTGAATATTAGGAAATACTTTTTCGATAAGTTATTCTCTCGGTGTTACTAAACTACAAAAATTATTATCAAGAAATTATATTCCACTTGACGTCTCATCGACTGGCAGCTGTCTGTTCCCAATGTCCAGTAACTGTCGTGAGAATACCTCGGCTGATTGATCGTTCTGCAGTTGGACACGCATATTCGTAGTCAACTACACGTATGTGTCGCCACAAATTTGAATATTTCAGGGAAGCATTTATTTTGTCCGCTGGTGTCGATCGAGAAATTACAGGCAATGTTTACATAAAATCTCCTGCGAGAAATATGAATGCATTCCCGAATGGTTGAACGTTTCCACGCAAATCTTGCAACGATCGATCAAGAGCCTCAAACTATTTTTTTTATGTGCCATCGTGCATTCTTCCCAAACAATGAGCTTACATTTTTGCAATACTTTTCCCATACTGGATGCTCTGAAAATATTGCATATGGGAGTATCAATGATCTGCATGTTTAATGGCAACTTCAGGGCTGAATGAGCAGTCCTTCCATCTGGTAGCAATGTCGTAGCTATTCCAGATGAAGCGAGAGCTAAGACTATGTCATTTTTTGATCGAACCGTTGCCAGAATCAATCTGATAAGGAATGTTTTCCCAGTTCCTCCTGGTGCATCCAAGAAGACGGTCCCTCCAACTCCGTCATTTATGATTTTCATTATGTGATCATAAATGCCCTTCTGTTCACACTTAAATTTGGGAATTGTTGATGGGACATATGACTGGAGATCACCTGTGCTGTAACTGTTCACGGCGCAAATCCACATCGAATGATGCATTCGCAGCTCGGGTGGATGCTGGCATTCCCGATTGACTAAGAACTTTATTTGCAATAGCTAAGCACTTGTCTTTAATATTTATCAACGTTTCTTTGTATATTCCTTCTGTAAATTCCATGGAAATATTGGCATTTTCTAGGCGCACTCTATGCAAAATATCATCAGCCATTTGCGATCGATATCTTTCCCATAACTCTGTGGGAGATGAATGGAAGCAAGCAGTCAATATAATTGCGAATTATGCGCGAATTTGGTTTGGATGTGCCGTGTTGCACGCTTCATTAATACATGTATCCCACTGTTGGTCGTTTTATAATAATTTCAGAGCTTGACACACTGCGGAAAGTGGCATGTGTGACGCCGTCAACAATTTTGAATTGCTCGAAAGATCTAGGACAGGCACATTTACCAACAGCATGAGAAGGAAAAAAAAAACATTTGTCTTGATTAGGATGCAATGTATACAGTCTACCAATTGTATTTTCTCTGAAAATGCCAGGTTGCCCATCGACTGGCTCCCCTCGTCTGCGTCGTAAGAATGCTTTTTTAGTTACATTCCACGTGTAATAAGAGGGCACCTCTGAGTACATTACAGTTTGGGCGAAAGTGTCTTCCTGACATTAAGTGAAGAAAGCAGTCAGAGTTGTACCAGGTGGATTAAGGGCTCTTTGCTGCACATATGAATCTGTGAAATAAACTTGCTGTCCATTCTCTAAATGTACTGCTAAGTGAACCACGGCTGGATGGCTGTCATGCATGGGAAATAAAAACATTCGCCATGCAGCCTAATTGCTGCTTATGTATCTTTCAGCTTGGTATTGTGCAATTTCGTCGATAACTCGTACTGCATTTCTGTCACTATTTTCTGGTTGCACACCAAACACTACCATGTCACTGCCTTTATTTACATACTTAGAGATGTATTTAATCGATTTTACATAATTATAATATTCTATGGTTATGTGCGCTTTGTGTGTTTTTAAAAACAGAGGCGAATATTAGACCACCCAACGGTTATCTACATCAATATCACCATTTCGCATTGTATAGTTGCTGAATTCCCGCCATATTCAGTTAATCGTCTTCTATACCGAGGATATCCATCGTCACCTGATCCTGTGTTGGCTGTGAGTGCTCGAGGATATTGCTTAGAGCATTTCCCATCTACCATGCATGATAAATTCGGATTTAGTGTACCGCATGGTCCATGTATCATGTTTTTGATAACAACAGCATGCAAATCCTTATCGACGTCGGCCCGTGGAATCTCAGTGCATATCAGTAGTATATAATAGTTCCTTCTGGCGCAGGCGCCAGACGGTGGTGCCGGTGCCCTGGAGCCGGACGATTGCTCTGACGTCATGGCGTCCATTTTGGACTCAAAAATTCCTCAAAAGTCCTCAAAAATGACTCAAAATGACTAAAAAATTCCCGTTTTGAGGAAAAATTTCTTCTTTTCTTCCTTAAAAATTCAAAAATTAGGATTTAGAAAAACCTCAAAGTCTTTTGCCTTAAAAATAACACAAATTCCTAAAATCAGCTTAAAAGTCCTTAGAGCTAGCTGCTCTAAGCCGCAGACGTCATATATGAGTATGACGTCAGTAGTATATAATAGTATGTCCGAGCGCAGGCGCCAAGCACTGGTGACGGTGCCGTATAGCCTGCCGATTGCTGACGTCACGGCGGCCATCTGGGATTTGTGGCGTCACGGCGGCCATCTTGGATGACCATGACCTTGACCATTTTCCTTGACCTTTGACCTTGAACCCGGCGGCTATGCCTTTTTGATTGTGCTTCAAAATGTGCTATCTTTTGGTTGATGGTGCTTCCAAAATATGCTGCCTTTTTGATGGGATTCTTGGTCCTCTTGTAAGCGTAAAAACATGTTACGTTGGTTAAATTGATTATAATTAGCTGTTGATGAAAAAGGTCGTGAGGTTAGGAAATGACTGGTCTATACATCTGACATTGTTTATGACCTGGTCTCGCGGTCCGAAGACGTTTGGTCTATATTTATGTTTGGCTTTGCACCAACATGAACGGTTTAGAGGATATTGTAAGTATCGAAAAACTATACTTTCATGTTAGGCTTATCGGAAACGTATTTAATTCGTCGAACATTGTCGTATATTGTCTTGAGTGGTTTTTCGTAGAGTGAATGAATGATAAACTCCATGAAAGGTAATGGAAACCAAAATATAAAATTTATTAAATATTTAGTTACACTTGTCACTGGTCAAGAAGCAAATCGACGACAGGAATACATCGATTCAATATGTAAATGAATGAGTTATTTTTTCGGTGAAGTTTGGAATTTTTCCCGAATTTATAAGTCAATTAATACAAATATCCAAGATGGCAGTCGTGATGGCTTATAAAATGATGGTAGTAGTTGATTTTAAGCCTCTTTTAGGATTTTGAACATGATTTATTGAATTTATTATTTTTTATATAAAATTAAATGTTTTGCATCGACCAGGGAGCGAACCAAGTACATGAATTGATCGAATAAATCAGTATATTGATTATAATTATATTTAATGCATTTTGTAATTTTCCCCGAATTTCTAGTTGAATAATTATAAATTACCAAGATGCCACCCAAATGATATAATGATAATAAATGATTACTGCACTATAACGGGTTAGAATAAAACTAGCATGATGGTAATGTACTCTATAAGGCGAGTACACACACAAGATGTTGTCCTCCAGCAGATGAAAACATGATGGTGGCGATATCCTCCAGCAGGTGGTAGCTCCTGGTAGCGAGTACTGAACACAAAATTACGTATCTAAGATGGATGTCAAGGTCATGGTTAAATTTCAGAGTCAAAAACAAATTTCAAGGTCACATTCAAATTTCAAAGGTCGAGGTCAAAGTTCATGGTCGAAGTTCAAGGTCAAGGTCGAATTTCTCGGTAAAGGATAAATTCAAGGTCTAGATCAAATTTCAAGATCAAGGTCAAATTTAAAGGTAAAGGTCAAAGTTCATGGTCAAGGTGAAAGTTATAGGTCAGGGTCAAAGTTCAAGGTCAAGGTTGATGTTCAATTGCAACCATTGAGGACAAAGGTATGGTGAACATATAATTATACTAACATGGTGCTAGAACACTCTAGCAGACGAAAACAAGATGGCGGCTCCCAGCCGACGAAGACAAGGTGGCGGACATGATGTCATACCAGTTGACGATATATATACCTTGGTATTGGTGGTTTGAAGTCAGTCTAGGTAGCTTCTGTGGAGGAATAATCTGTTGTTTTTTATTTTTTGCTCTTACCGGTCTCGAACCAAGGACGGGAATCGATCTAATCAATCTGTTTTCTAATAAGTAAACGTTTTGGTGAGTTTTGAACATTATTTCATTAAAATTGGATAATAAATAAACTTTTACAAGATGGCGTCTGTAACGATAATTGTTTCAGTGGTGACATTATTAAAAAATATGGGTGTGGCGTGAGACATTTTTATTACATTTTATTTAACATTTTTTAAATACATTATTAAATTACTAGTTTACTTTCGCCGCAAATAGAACCGAGGACCAAAAAAAATTAAGTAACTAAACATCTGTAGTATGCGATTTTTTAAATATATTTTGGTTTTTTTTTCGGAATTACTAGCATTAAAATTGCGGATTTTCAAGATGGCGGCCGTAATGTAAATTGCAACAGTTGTGACTTAATACAAGATGGCGGTTATGTCTCGAACAAGTTATGCTATTATTACTTAAAATAAAAAATAACAAGTCCGAATATGCATGTTATTTTTATATATACCTATTTATTTTTAGTCTAGTAAATGTCTCGATGGCCGTGCGGTTAAAGGCGTATTTTTTTTCCAGCCTAGAGATCAGAGCTACGATGGTTCGAATCACAGTGCTTCCAATGTATTTTGCAAAAAAAATAATATTTAGTATGATAAGGACCATAATAGCTCTGGTAGGTAATGGAACATCACTTTATGTGATGAGACAGAGCGATGCTGGCGCTCTCTAGGAACAAACAGGAGAAACAAAGTCGATGGTATCCAAGATGGCGGCCTCCAGTGGAACAGAAAAAAATCAACAGCGACGTTGGTGCTTTCTAGGAACAAACAACAGAAACAAAGTCGACGGTATCCAAGATGGTGGCCTCGAGCGGAACAGAAAAAAAAATCCATATGGCGGCCATGACGAAAATTTCGTCATGAGTGAGTGGGGTTCTCGTTCAAAAGATGGCGGATACAATATGGTGGATCCATGATGGTGGATACAATATGGTGGATCCATGTTGGTGGATACAATATGGCCGCAGGGGTCAAGGTCACGGTAATCCAAGATGGCCGCCGTGACGTCACAAATCCAAGATGGCCGCCGTGATGTCAGAGCAATCGTCCGGCTCCACAGCACCAGCGCCTGGCGCCTGCGTTCGGACATACTATTATATACTACTGATATCATACTCCTAGATGACGTCTGCGGCTTAGAGCGGCCAGCTCTTAGGACTTTTAAGCCACTTTCAGGAATTTGTGTTCTTTCTAGGGCAAAAGACTTTTGAGGTTATTCGAAATCCTAATTTTTAAATTTTTGTGGTAGAAAATGAGAAATTTTTCTTAAAACGGGAATATTTGAGTCATTTAGAGTAATTTTTGAGTCCAAAATGGCCGTCGTGACGAAAGAGCAATCGGCCGGCTACACGGCACCGGCACCTCCGCCTGGCGCTTGCGCCAGAATGAACTATTATATACTACTCATATCACATCGTCGATTTCGTCTGATATTATTTTATTGTAGAACCAGAGTAGTATATGCTCATGAGGCAATACTCTCTTTTGCCATTCTACTGAATACATCCAGCAGCACACAGATACAAACACTTCATGTTTCACAATGAAATCCATTAGCAACTTAAGGTTTTGTCTGAACATATGTGCTGTGAGGTCATGCCTATCCACGGGTGATTGCCCAAGAAGTAACAGATGCTGTTTCTCATCTTAAGATGGATTGCATGTCAAGGTGATAAATAAGTCTGGACGCTCGTAATGACGAACAAATGCCATTGCATTATGACCATATTCCTGCATGTGACGTGGACTGCCTATGTATGAAGATGGCAAAATAGTTAGCTATCCAACGTTGGTTGTATTACCGTCATTCACAACAGTATCTCGCAAATGAATGTACTCTTCGGAGCGAAGTTTGGATTGATTCAAACGAAGGAACAACAAACGTTCCATTTCAATTTTTGCAAACATATCTACAATGTACTGACGAAACAACTGACGGCATTAAAAAATATAATTGTCCTCATTCCTCCGAATCATTAAGCAATAGGCGTAAAATTCATTGCGCTGCACTTTTTATTGATATCTGCAACATTCAGTGGGTTTATCATTTACACATTGAAATGATATCCATCGGCACCATCTCAGAAGAGCGTCGCAACAACGGTGAGTTTCTGCGACGTTTATCAGTTGATCGTTAATTCGATAGAGAACAATATCTCTAGGTTGGAACTGATCTCCGACTACGACCGTTGCTACTTTGTCTACAGTTGGAGCATTATATCTCAGGACATGTTCTCCAGCGGACGTTTCCTCGGCGTGAATGACAATCTTGTAGGTATCTTATGGCATCATATACATTGCCGTTTCTAACAAACTCAACAAACTGTTCTTTTCGTGAAGGAGTTCCTGTAGTTGCGTAATGATGGATCTTCTTTGTGAACTATGTATTCCACAACATGCATCGACTTCATCTTTATTATCACTGATAAAATACAGTTGAAGGGATTTATGGCAACCACCTGGTAATGGGAGCAGGGAGCCAGCTTTTTGATAGATTTGTTCTTTGATTTTAAAAGTTGGCATTAATTCAGCAGTAACAATAGTATGGGGAGGGAGCTGGTTCTGTGACAGTGGGATCTACGGGGGGATAGGGGAGGTAAGATCACTGTGTTAAGGATATGCCTCTCAAAGGAAAGGGGGGTAGGTGAAAAGGCTCTGCTATTCATATCCCAGGGGGAAGGGGACCCCCCAAGAGGTGGAGGGGGTAGGAGGCTGTGTTATTCTCGGTCTAGAGGCGGCCATTTTGTTTCCTATGAACCAGTGGTTGCTTGAGGTGGGCGTGGCAGGTGAGTGTGTCGCCACGTGGATTTATCTTTGGAACTCGTCGTCTGCTCTGGCGATGACGTCTGCTGTGGTTCATTCTTTAGGAGATAGGAGGCTTTGCTGTTTGGCGCTGAAGTTATTTTTACTAATAATAATAAAAACTAGGCGGCAGTGGCTGGGGTTCGATCCGGGAGACGCAAGCATTCCCGAGGCTGGAAGTTAGCGATCTTAACCGCTTTTATTTTTTTTTAGTTTATTAGTTTATTGTGATATCATGTGCATGTACATAACATTACAGCTCACATCAGATTCCAGTCAGCACAAATGGGTTACACGATACTGATACCTCGCCCCTGCGGATTAACACATTCCCACACCATCTGTACAAATTTCAAAACATGAAAAGGTAATGTCTAAATCTCCTTCTTAACGTATTGTTTTTACCATAGACCATCTGTCACGTCGTAGCTGGGATATGAAGTCCCGCAAGAAATATGGTACTTGAGTTTTTAACACAAAATCGATCAAATTCGCCATCAGCCACACAGCCGCCCGCCTCTTCACGGTAGGGAAGGCCGTGATATCGAGGTAGCACATGCGGTCCACGCACACGTCTCGTGGAGGTAGGCTGAGCAGTCTGGAAAGTTTGGTTTTACACCACTCCCACAAAGGGCGCGAGAATGAGCAAGCACATATGCGATGTAGGGCGGTGTCATGGTAGCCACAGATTTCGCAGTGGTCACACTGGGATAGCGCAATGCGTTTCTTGCGATAAAGAGTAGGTGTCAGGTCGTTGACAAATGTGAAAGCTTCGGCACGGAGATGAGTAGGTAATTCAGGATCAGAAACATTTTTCCATATGTTCAGCCAACGCAAAGAAAGGATCTTATTCTGAATATTCGGAACAGAGGGTGTTGCTCGTCGCTGGAAACCATAAAGTTGTCTTGTGGAGACATGCGTACCTTCGGGAAGTTCGGAAATCGTCGTTCGAAGGTGATCGGCGGCGGACTTGTAGTGGCGGGGTAGGCGCTCCCTGGCGCCCCATGCGGCTGTGTACAAAGCCGAGGAGCGACTACCCTGTAAGACACGTTGTATGACGCATTTCTGGAACAAGGCTCGTGCTTTTTGCTCATGCTCAATGAGTCCGAGACCACCTTTACTGACAGGCATCGTCAGATGATCGCGGCTGACCTTGAAGAGGAATCCTTTCCAGATAAACCATCCAATGTATTGCCTGATTTGAGCTGCAATCGCAGCTGGCATGGGGAACACCTGTGCCATGTACCACAGTTGGGAAAGGGAGTACATGTTAACGATATATACACGTTGGATGATGTTGAGGTTTCTAAGGTGTGACTCAAGCAGGCTACCACGAACTTTCCGCACCACTCCGTCCCAGTTCTCTTGAATGGTATGTCCGATGTCACCCGTGAAAAGTATTCCAAGTGTCCTGATAGCATCCGTAGACACGAATGAATGCTGTGGCACAATCACATCTGGCGCTGCTTTCAGATTCAACACTTTGGTTTTCGCGAAGTTGCATTTTGCATGCATTGCCTTGTGGAAGGCCTCAAGAATAGCATGAGCTGCCGTTCACTACGCACAATGACCGTAACATCATCTGCATACCCAATGCACGTTAAAGGATTCCCTTGAATACTCAGTCCTGAGAGAGTAGAGTTAAATTTCCTTATAAGGGGCTCAATATAAAGGACGAAAAGTACCATCGAGAGCGGGCACCCTTGTCGGACAGAGGAGCGAATCGGAAATTTGTCACCAAAACAACCATTGATGGACATCTTCGAGGTAAGGTTCTCACGAAACATGCGTAGGACAACTCGAACTGTGGGAGGGAAGCAAAGGTGCTCAAGCACCCTGACGAGAAAGCTCCATTGCACCCAGTCAAAGGCTTTCTCCATGTCAATGTTCAGGAGGGCGACAGCACCCGGCGTTGTGCGCGCCAGGAGCTGCACATCGCGAAGCGCAGAAGTGCCATGTGTGATGGACGTCCCCTGCACAATGCAATGTTGGTCCGGCCCGATGACATTAGACAGCGCTGATTTAATGCGATTGGCATACACTCGTGCGATGATTTTGTAGTCAGCACACAGAAGCATGATAGGCCTATAGTGGGCTACTTCACGTGGCTGTGGTACCTTGGGGATGAGCACAATGATTCCCTCTGTTTGCATGCTGCACAGACGCCCTCATCGAATGACCGTGCGCGCCATTTCACAAAATTCCTCTCGAATCGTTGGCCAATAGTGCTGGTAGAATTCGTAGGGGATACCGTCCACACCAGGGTATTTGGTTTTTGGGGCCCTCCGAACAATGTGTGTGATTTCTTCGTCAGTTGGGTCGGCCTCCAGATGGTGTTGTGCTATGTCGTCAAGGCTGCTGTCATACACATCGAGGAATGACGTCCCTTCATCATAGTCAATGTCGTGGTCCGCATAGAGTTCCTTGTAACAGCTTGTAAATGCTGCGAGGATGGTTGTGGAATCCCTTACGACCGTGCCATTCGCGTCCACAACCGAGCTGATGTGCCTTCGTGTTCGCCTCTTTCGATCTCGCATGAGGGAGTGAATGCTAAGCCTTTCTTGCTGTAGCGAACTCTTGGTGTTGTTGAATACAATGCGACTTTCCATGTTCGCTCGGTGTATGGCGATGATCCATTCCTTAAGGCGACGGGCTTGACCCCTCAGATTGGTAACTGCGGTTGGATCCGTACTTAATTCCCGCAGGGCCCTCTCATGCAAATAGAGAAGGGAGTCCTGCTCCCGTCTACAACACCCGCCATGGTGCTTAAATAATTTGGCCAGACCTGGTTTGACGCAGCCATCCCACCAATCCGCTGTGTCCGCATACCTCTGTTTACATCGCAACCAATGAGACCAGCGCCGATGAAAATCATTGTCCACTTCAGTTTGACCCAACAAGCGTGTTTGTAGTCTCCAGTAGTAACGCCCAGGTATGGGTGAAACCTCCGGAGCAGCCACAGTACAAACGACCATGTAATGATCTGTGACAGCCACTGGCACCACATCATATGATCGCGCGTTGTGTCGATGCGTGCGGGACATATAAAACCTGTCTAGGCGCGAACTAGATGAATAGGCATGAAAGGTGTAATGTGGAGTGGGTACTTGCAGAATGTCGACCATGTCTTCCACATCAATGGCAGTAACGAGCTCATGTAGTGCCGTGTTAATGGGGTAGTGTCCACCAACGTGATCACTGGGATTAATTATACAATTGAAATTCCCACCTAGAATAAGACCCGTGCCATCATTCCTTATAAATGGAAGGATTTCCTGGCGAAAAAATCCTGGCTTTCTGTTCTACGCTGAGAGCCAGAGGGGGCATAGACATTCACACATTGTCCGATGATGCTCCTGCCAGTAGCGCTGGAGGGATTGAGCGCTATGAGTGTGCCAGAGATTATTCTCCCAGATGCGTGCGCTCTGATGTGCGTGAGTTCAATATGGTTCTTTGTGACAACAATGGTTCCTCTCCCTTGAGGGCCGATGTTGGGGTACACATTATATTGGTCAAAATATGGTAGCCACTCTAGCGCACACTCATGTAAAAATAGTACGTCGATAGCGTGCGCACGTACAATGCTGTGTAAAGCATGAAATTTGAAAGGAGCTTCAATTGCACAAATGTTTACAGTGGCAATAGTTAATACTCTAGTCATCCACTACGTCTTTGCTACTAGCTACGTCATCCCCTTCCCCACTCGGTACCGTTATGCTGATCGCGCCCCCCTTGATTTGCTCGATCGCATGCTGGGCAATGCGGAGTGAATATTCACGTTGTAAACGCGGGCTGTCCGCGGTAGGGCGGTGTCGCGACTGGCTGGACTGCGACTCGCATGACGGGCCTTTTTGTCCCTGCGCCCGCTCGGGGGCCGTTCATGCCCACCAGACATTTTGCCTGAGCGGGAGTTGGTGGAGTGTGCCTCCTGTGAGCATTCGGACATTCCGTCATCTTCCATGTCAGTGGGCGTACCGAGTCGTAAATCCGGGGCGGGCATGTCCTGTTGAGTCGGATCAAGAGGTGATGCGGTAATGGTGGACAGCAGAGTTTTGAGTGGGACCGCCTCATAAGGCCTCTCCTCCCTGTCTTCTGACGTCAGAGTTTGTGCCGGCGGTTGTACGCTCGCCCCAGAGGTGGTGGGCCGGTCCCGCACTTCGTGCGGTTCTGTCGAGCGACTGCTCTGCGCGCCACCCTGTAGTGTCTGCGCCCACGTGCGCGGCGCGCCCGACCGCTCGCGCGGAAGAGTGGGGCAGGCCGCGCGGTGGTGTCCCGCCTGCGAGCAGTGACTGCAGGTCTGGAGTTGTCCGTCATACACTACGAACCCGTGATGCCCATCGACTACCAGCTGTGAGGGAATATTTTGATTGAGTTCCATTTTCACTATTCGTACCCCTGTCTTGGCTTTGAACTTGCGATACACTCCCCACATTTCGTCCACGCACGTGTGAATCTTTCCGTACGGAGTGAGCGAGTAAACAATCCGTTCATTTGGTACTTCCACGGGAATGTTTACGACCCTGACGGTTTTCAGGTTGTCTAGCGCCAGTTCTATGTCTACATGTAGTGACTCACCGCTCGCTGCGTGTATCTGAGATGTTCCGCCGGTCTCTCGGATGATCCTATCGCAGTGTAGTAATGATGTCAACTTCACAAAGATGCACCGTTGGCGTCCGTCGACCTGTACAGCAATCACTTCGTCATCCTGCAGCCCAAGGGTCTCGTCGAGCCATCGGAGTAAGTCCAACGCGAGCAGTTTGGTTTGACACTTCACGCGAAGGGTATTCACTCGTGGGGTCGGTTGGCAAGTCGCCATGATGGTCCTGCGAAAGTCAGTAAGAAACCTTTAAATACGTTACGCGTAAGCCGCACGACACTTAACTCGCTCTTGCACTAAACAAAGAGAGTAACAGCGCACGAGACACGTCGCGTCGCACACGTCCGCGCACCACGCGAGCACGGGGCGGACTGCCGCTAGACCGCGAGGTCAGTTGAAGAGAAAAGAAAGAAATAATGAATATAAGATACAGTGTTAGATATGTTGCCATATATTCAAAGAGGGGTTGTGGGGTGGGAGGACACCACCTCCGAGAACTAGCTATGATATAAGCCGCCATCTTTAATACCAATTCTCGCCACCGGAGAGCACCCGCAATCTTTAATACCAACTCTCCCCCCAGAGAGCGTGCCAGTCAATCGCCATCTTGTTGTCGTCTGCTGGGACTTCATGCAGTGCGCACCAATAATAATAATTCCTCCGCGCAACTTTATATATATATATATATATATATATATATATATATATATATTAGTTGAGAGAGAATTATATTAATGACATCACTTAAAATACCACAGTGGTAGATATTAAAAAAAATTAAATACAAATTTTATATATATTTAAAAAAAAGCATATGTAGGAGTCAAGGAAAGAGAGCGACATACATGTTAATAAAAAGTAGCAGTTATGAATACACATTATTTAATTAATTTAATGTTATCGCGCAAAACATAACAATGTGAATTGAAAAATCCAATATTATTAACAAAATGTTATAGCAGCGTATGCAACAGATACACATATACACGTCACAAACACAAGTGAGCGGAATGTAAATAACAAAAATACTTCTTTCTCATAGAAATTAAAACGCCAGCAAAAACATAAACAATAAATTAATCAAAAATAACGCGCAGTTGAAACAATAGAACACGATTCGTCTCGAGAAAAGAATCGCTTATTGAGACAGCAAGATGCAGAGAGTAAAAATCAAAACAAAATTAAGAGAGATAGAGAAAATTCTTCACAAACTAGACTTCCATGTAAATAGAAAAAAAAAAACACACATTGCAAAACAAACGTGGAAACAAAAGATTAAAATTAAATAAAACAAATTGTTAATCTAAACAATACTATCATAACAGCGAGAAAACAACCATAATACGTTTTAAAATAGTGTTAATGAAAAAGAATACCACCCTAAAAAATAAACAAGCAAAACCATCGAGATCAGACAACACTAGAAAATAATAACTCTAAAAAAACCAAATAGAATCGCAAGAAAGTTAATAAAATTAATCATTCAATAACACATTGAGGAAATAAATAATGCAGACATGTAAGGACGAAAGCACCTATTCCCCCCCCCCCCCCCCAAAAAAAAAATTAACCAAATAAGTGACTTAGCAAGGCTAAACATAATTAAAACAAAATAGAGCTTTGTCACCCAACTACAGAATGCCAATA
Organism: Bacillus rossius redtenbacheri; assembly: GCF_032445375.1. Classification (NCBI taxonomy): domain Eukaryota; kingdom Metazoa; phylum Arthropoda; class Insecta; order Phasmatodea; family Bacillidae; genus Bacillus; species Bacillus rossius. The sequence continues at coordinate 179,068,362 of NC_086330.1, read as the reverse complement.
AACCAATACTGTACACTAGAGGTAGGTTGTTACAGCAATTTTCGGTATCTGTTCCAACCTGATACTGATACAGTAATGTACCTAGTTACAAGTCTCTGATACTTCTGTATCATACGGTCCCAGGAAGCAACAAAGCTCCGCGTACGCAGACGGTGCGACCGGAAGGAGAATCTAATACGTTATTTATCACGCCCGGTAATTCTCTACCTCTGTTACTCTCATGCCCGCCTGATACAGCCAGTATCAATCAGTTCAACATTCACTGCAGTTCGTCCTGGCCGTGTATAACCATGTACATTGTTGCGGGCTGTCATGCTTTGTAGTTAGTATCTTTATAGTGAAATAAGGAATGGATAAGTGCACGAAAAAGACTTCATTTGTGTGGAATTTTTTTACGGAAAATAATGAGTTTGCTAATTGTAATTTGTGTAAACAAAAACTGAGTTATAAATCATCATCGACTAATCTAAAGAAACATTTGAAACGTAAACATTCATATAGTATGCTCACTAATGTACGTATCTGTTTTTTTTTTAATTTAAATTTTTTTATAAAATCGTAATCTTTTAATGTATGAAAACACTAGTTACTAATTGTTTTCGGAAAAAAAAGTCCTAATGTTGATTACATCTGTTATTAGTGTCAACTGAGAATTTATTTGCATTTTCATAGCTGTTAGGTGCACAAATATAAATATTATATCTTGTATTAATGTCCTTTTTAATATTAAAATTTCATTAGTTTTATTATTGAACGAGACGGTGCACTTACGACTGAGTATACTTTGATGTGGGACAATAAACAAAACGACTCGTAACAATTTCGCTCTGCCCTGCGCCTCTCCTTCAACGCCTTCCCCTGCGCTTCCTCCCCTACATTATTTCCCTTCTTTATCCCTTATTCGTCTTTTCTGCTCCCTCCCCCACAAGCTCCGCCCAAGTGACCGTCATCTGCGATCGGGTTCTGCGCACATTGTCCGTGGTGTTGTTCCAGGCGAATTCTGAACTGATACTAAAGTACCTGATACTTTTAAAGTGTACTCGTTTGCCGTTCCTGATACAGGCGCGTATCAGTGCCAAAGTATCATGTTGATACTTTTCGACCCACCTCTACTGTACACACACATTCTACCAATATTAAAAAAAAAACCTATCTACAAGAATAATATAAAAACGAAGCTTATCTTCAACATTTAAAACTACCACTCTCCCAAAGCAGCATATACCTACACTCAGAGCTGGGCAAAATACTTAGAAAATGTATTTGAAATACAAATGACAAAATACCTGTGTACATTTATTAAAAATACAGTTACAAAATACTCAAAATAAAATGTAGTTGAGATACAAAATACAAAATAGTATTTTAAAATACAGATGAAATTACAAAATACATGCAACATTTTTGTGAGCAACGAAGGACGAATTCCCTTTAAGACAAACCAGTCTCTCAAACATTGTGTCACTCAAGCTGTGGCGTTTATGGTTGTGTATTATACCTGAAAATGAAAACAACCTTTCAACAGGACCACTAGAGGTTAAACTTGTATTATATCGTAAGAAAAGCTTTCGCACCACTGGATAACCATCTAGCATACTCGTGTGGGTAGCATTATCTTGTAAGTATTGTAATAACTCAAGTTCAATTTTGTTTGTTTGTGCAACACTTGATTCATTATTTGTATTGACATCGAATGCAAACCAATCATCTTCTGCTGGTGTGTAACTGTTCTTCTTGTCATCTCTCTGTGGGTTTATGTCCTTTGCAGCCACTGTTAGAACCTCTTGGATCCGTTTCCTCGTGCTTTCATTAGTTGCAGTTGCAGGTTACCAACGCAATTTGAAGTATGGATGTGCACATGTTGCAATAATGGCTTCATTTACCTCTGAAGTTAATTCAAAATATTTCTCAAATCTTTTCAAAACTGATGTCTTCATAGCTTGCAAAAGAGGTGCACCAAATCTGGAATTTTGGAGTTCTAGTTCTTCAAACTGTAACACCCCTCGTGCCTCAAAATAGAATTATTTGGAATTAATTAAAAGAGCCTTGGAAACAAGCTGGAAAAAAAAAATACGTTAAATGAAATGATTTACCAGAGGCGACACGAGGTGGGAACAAACACAATTTAGGAACTTCCAGTAACAAGCAAAGGGGAAGTTGTAGGATCGTTATAATCAATAAAATAAAAACTACACGATTAACTTGATCTATAGTTTCCCTGTTTTATTTGCCCTGATTCATTATCATGTTTCCATTATTTTAACATACA